>NC_046665.1:111053797-111070868 GCF_010883055.1 Belonocnema kinseyi | reverse complement strand
TGGCCCATTACTTTACTCGCACATTCAATTCTTTTCCTCACCTGCAGCTCGTTTCCTCCTTCTGCCTCAAACGAAAAACCTAGGTAACAGAACTCCTCCACATTTTCCACTTTTTGTCCGTTCATCTTCCAAACTAAATAAAAATCAGGTGAATTCAAACAAAAAGGATGAATTATCAGTAAATAATATATTAATGGATATTTCAACAAAAAAAGTTATAATTTTAAATAAAAAACAGTTGGATTCGTAGAAAAAATAATCTTTAGCTTCAATTTTCAACCAAAACTGGAAGAGTTAATAAAATTAATATTCATCAAACAAAAAAAAAACGAATTTTCTACAAAATAGTTGAATTTTTAACCCGAGAGATGCATTTTCATATAAAATAATAATGCTTCAACATAAAAAAATAATGTTTAATAAAGTGGTTAAACTTTTAATCAAATAGTTGAACTTTCAATCAATAAAAAAAAAGAAATTACTATATAAAAAAATGCATTTTTAACCCAAAAAGGCGATTTTTCAACAAAAGATTTGATATTTCGATCAAAAAGATATTAATTTAAAATAAAAAACAAATGTATTCAACCAGTTAAGACCAATTTTCAACAAAATAGATATAGCATTTACATAGTTAAATATGATTTATTACTAAATAATCAAAATTTATTAATAAATAATCAAATAAACATAAAGCTTCAGTTTTCAACTTTAAAACACGATTTTTAAACAAAATATATGAATTTTCATTTTAAAAAGTTCAAATTTCTACCAAAGATTAAACAGGTTCATTTTCAGTTAAAAACTTCTACTTTTGTTTGAAAATTCATCTTTTCTGATTGAAAATTTATATTTTGTTGAAAATTTGTTTTTTGGTTGAAAATTAATTTTTTTCTTTGAGAAGTCATCTTTTTTGGTTGAAAATTCAACTATTTAGTTAAAAATTTCTTCTTTTTTTAAGTCGTCTATTTTGGTTCAGTATTTCTATTATTGAAAAATTTTCTTTTTTTTTTAATTATTGTATTTTGTTGATTTTTTTTTTAAACTTTTTTTGTAAAAAAAACATTTTTTTGTTGAAAATTTTTGCATTTTGTAGACAATTTTTCCATTTAGGTAGAAAATTGATTTTTTAGTTCAAAAGTAATATTTTTGGTTGCTAATCATATTATTTCTAGTTGAAATTTCATGCTTTTTATCAAAAATAAGTTTATGTTGGTAGAAATATAATTCTTTTGATGTAAATGTTTTTTGGTTGAAAATTCAACTATTTGGTAAAAATTTCTTTTTTTTAAGTTGTCTATTTTGTTAAGTATTTTTTTTATTGAAAAATTTTACTATTTTTTTTAATTAATGTATATTTTTGAAAATTCGTCTTTTTGTGCAAAGAAAATCAATCTTTGTTGTTGAAAATTATTGCATTTTGTAGAAAAATTTTCTATTTAAGTAGAAAATTAGGTTTTTAGTTCAAACGTAATATTTTTGCTGGCTAATCGAACTATTTTAATTGAAATTTCATGTATTTTAATGAAAAAGAGGATTATGTTGGTCAAAAATTAATTCTTTAGATTAAAAATTCATCGTTTTGTTTCAAAATTGACGAATTTTGTTGAAAATTTGTCTTTTGTAGAGAATGAGGTGAATTATTTTTTGTTGTTGTTGAAGTTTTTACTATTTTTTTGGTAATTGATTTACCTTGTTGACAATTCGTCTTTTTGTAGAAAATTTAATTTTTGTGGTTAAAAATTCATCTTTTGTCTTCAAAATTTAACTGTTTTGTTGAAAATTTGTTTTTGGTATAAAATTAGTTTTTTTCGTTGAGAATAAATCTTTTTTGATTGAAAATTCAACTATTTGGTTAAAAACTTCTTTTTTTTAAATCGTCTTTTTTGTTTAAGTATTTTTTTATTGAAAAATTTGCCTTTTTCTTGAAAATTCGTATTTTTTTGTTGAAAATTATTGCATTTTGTAGACAATTTTTCTATATAGGTAGAAAATTTAGTTTTTAGTTCAAACGTAATATTTTTGTTGCTAATCAAATTATTTTAGTTGAAATTTCATGTATTTTAATCTAAAATAAGTTTATGTTGGTAGAAAAACTATTTGATTAAAAATGTTTTTTTAAGTCGTCTAATTTGGTTAAGTTTTTTTTTTATTAAAAAAAAATTTTTTTCAATTAATGTATATTTTTGAAAATACGTCTTTTTTTGTAAAGAAAATCTATTTTTTGTCGTAGAAAATTTTTGTATTCAGGTAGAAAATTAAGTTTTTAGTTCAAACGTAATGTTTTTGCTAGCTAATCAAACCATTTTAGTTGAAATTTCATGTATTTTGATAAAAAAAATATGTTTATGTTGGTCGAAAATTAATTCTTTTGATTGAAAATTCATCGTTTTATTTCAAAATTGACGGATTTTGTTGAAAATTTGTCTTGTAGAAAATTAGGTGTAGTATTTTTGTTTTATTGAAAAATTTACAATTTCTTGAAAAATTGATTTACTTTGTTAAAAACTCGTCTTTTTCGTAGAAAATTTAACTTTTGTGGTTGAAAATTCATCTTTTTGTTTGAAAATTCCACTACTTGGTTGAAAACTCGTGTATTTTGATTGTGAAATATATAATTTTTAATTTAAAACTTTACTATTCAATTGAAAAATCTACTATTTACTTTGAAAAATTTTTTATTTTTTGTCGGTTTGTGAATGAATTTTTTAACTGAAAATTCAATAATTCCATTTGGGTTTCAAAATTAATATTCTCAATTTGAAAAATCAACTATCAAGTTGAAAATTCACACAATTTCCTATTTAAAAAAATGCATCTCTACTCTATTGAAAAGATGCCTCTGATCTCAGGTTCTCGATTTGCTCCATGAAATCCGTCTCTCGACCTCGAGCGGCGACATTGTCGTCAGAGACCTCTGCTGGAATCCCGCAGTTTCGGGAATGCTCTGCACGATCGCGAGCGATTATACAATCGGGAGTTTCCAGGTGAAGGGCGACAGAACAGCCGGAGTTGGCATAACAGCCCTCGAACGGATCGAGGGAATAGAAGCCCTCTCGCTTTCCTGGAGTCCGAAGGGCAAACAAATAGTCGTCGGCTGTCGAAATGGCAACATAATTCAGCTGAAGCCGGAATTAAAGCCGGCCAGGACGATTGCCGGCCCAAATCCAAGCATAGGCGGTGTCACAGCCATCCTCTGGGTCAGTAATTATCAATTTTGCGCCGCCTATCAGGAACCTGGTGAGCAAAGGATCAATGTTCTCATTGTCGATGCGCCGAAAGGCGAGGCCTTGGCGATTTTCACCAATTACGAGGACATCACCTACGGAGGAGTGCCCACGACTCGATATTATTTCGAGTCAATTCCAGAATGGGGAGTGATTTTTGCGGCTAGCAGCACCAGCAGTGAGATTGCGGTTTTGGGATCGATTGATAATGGAAATAGTTGGGAGCAGTGGCAACTTGTTGATAGTGGAAGGGCGGAACTTCCTCTCGTTCGAACTGACGAGTCGTTTCCGGTTGGATTGGCCATCGACAGATCGGCGAACAGAAGACTTTTGTGGGGCCCGGAAAGTACTCTACCAAATCCTGTGCCAGTTATTCATATTCTCGGTACTTCGGGACAACTCTGCAGTTTTCATATTGTCAATTTGAAACCGGATTGTCCCGCGGTTTGTGCTCCACCCTCGGAAATTGTTGCTCCACCTCCAGTGTCAGGTGAGTGTTGATTTTTTTTAATACGAGGGTTGCTACAAGTCCTGGAAAATATGTAAAAGTTGGGACATTTTTTAAAATACACTCAACTCTTGATATAAGAACGATTTTGGGCATTGCTTGCAGTGACCTTGATCCTAAATCGGAGGAATCATTTCTCTTGGATTTGGAACGATTAGGTTTGGTTTAAATTGTAATATAAAAATGTAATAACATTTTTTTTTTATTTGTAAATGCAGTATCGTATCTTTAGCTTTAATGATTTTATTGAAATTCGATTTTTTTCGGTTGGATATTAATTTTTTTAACTGAAAATATAACGATTTGGTTGAAAAGTCGTCTTTTTCGGTTAACTGTTACTTCTCGTTGTTAAAAACTTGAAATAATTTCAAGTAATTTAAACGAAGTATTTTTTTTTTAGAACTTCTAAATATATTTTTCAATTAATCGAATTTTTCCTACAATTTTTGGTAAATCCTGCAAATTAAAAAAAAATAGTCCAAGTTTTTTTTTTTTTTTTTGATAATTTCGAAATCTCCTAAAATCTTTTTAAACTTTTTAATCTTTTTCAATTACATTTTTAATTTAAAGAATTTCAAAATGCTCGTCTTGAAGACTTGAACAATTCAAAATTAAAAGCGTTTGAAGTTAAAAATTTTTCGAAAAAAAAAATATTTTCATGTAATGAATAAATAAAAAATAAATTTTTGATTCGATCTTTACTTTAATATTAAAAAGTTAACAATAATTGATTTGAAAAAAGGATTTTAAATCAGTTCAAAGTTTAAGAATTTCCATATTTTAACGTTGAAAATTAAATGGTTTCAATTTGAAAGCCTGAGTCATAAAAAAATGTGAACGTCTGATTGAAACTTTATAAACTTTTTTTTTATCAAAAATTTTACTATTTTGTTAAAAAGTGATTTATGTGGTTGAAAATTCGTCTTTTTTGTAGAAAATTTAATTTTGTGGCTGCAAATTCATATTTTTTGTTGAAAATTCAACTATTTGATTAAAAACTCCTGTATTTTGTTGAAAAATCGGCAAATTTGGAGGATTTTTTTTATTGAAAATTTTACTATTTTGTTGAAGTGATTTATCTTGTTGAAAACTCGTCTTTATATAGAAAATATAATTTTCGTGGATGAAAATTCATGTTTTTCATTAAAATCTTAACTGTTTGGTCAAAAATGTGTTTTTTTTTTAATCTTCTATTTTGGTAAAGTATTTTTTTTATTAAAAATTTTTCTTTAATTGATGTATTTTGTTGAAAATTTGTCTTTTTCTGTAGAAAAATTAATTCTCAGAGTTAAAAATTTCATATGTTTCGTTTAAAAAAGGTTTATGTTGGTAGAAAATTAATTTTTTATATTGAAAATTCGTCTTTTTTGTAGAAAATTTAATTTTTGTGTTTGAAATTTGATCTTTTTTATTAAAAATTAAACTTTTTTTTTTGAAAATTGATATATATATATTTGAAAATTCGTCTTTTTTTGCAGAACATTTAATTTTCGTGGTGGAAAATTCATCTTTTTGGTTAAAAATTAAACTATTATATTGAAAATAGACGTCTTTTGTTGAAAAATATTTTTTTTGTAGCAATTTTTTTTTTGTTAAGAATTCATCTTTTTGGTTGAAAATTCAACTATTTGGTTAAAAAAAATTTTATGTCATCTATTTTGGTTAAGTATTTTTTGTTTATTGAAAAATTTTACTATTTTTTTTTAATTAATGTATTTTGTTGAAAAATCATCTTTTTTTAGTAAAAAATATTTTTTTTGTTGGAAATTATTGAATTTTGTAAACAATTTTTCTATTTAGGTCGAAAATTAATTTTTTTTAGTTCAAACGTAATCTTTTTGCTTGCTAATCAAACTGTTATAGTCGATATTTCATGTTTTTTAATTAAAAAAAAGATTATGTTGGTAGAAAATTAATTCCTTTTGTTCGAACATTTGACTATTTTTTGAAAATTGATATATTTGGTTGAAAGTTCGAGCTTAAAAGTTTAAAAAAATAATTAGTTGAATTGTTATATTTTTCAATTATGCTATCATTCAGTTTGAAATGTGTAATTCACCAATCTTTTACTTAAACAATTTTCCATTTTTATTTGTAAGATTAGATTTTTAATTCAAAGAATTTCAAAACGCTCGTCTTAAAGAATTGAACAATTTAAAATTAAAAGCGTTTGAAGTTGAAATATTTTTGATAAAAAATTTTTTATGTAATGAATAAATAGAAAATAAATACATTTTTAATTGGATCTGTACTTTAAGCATTAAAAAGTGAACAATAATTGATTTGAAAAAAGGATCTTAAATCAGTTCAAAATTTAGGAATTTCCAGATATTAACGTTAAAAATTAAATGGTTTTAATTTGAAAGTCTGAGTCATAAAAAATGTGAACGTCTGATTCAAACTTTAGAAACTATTTTGAACTTAAAAATAATTTCATAATAATATATTCTTAATTAAAAGATTTTATTAAATTAAAAATATTGCTTAAGTCTAAAATATTCCATTTTTAACCCATTTAATTTGAAATTTTTTAATTTAGAAAAAGAATAATTATTTAATATTTAGCAATATTTGACTGTTCATTTAATTTTTCAAAATGAAAAATCATTTTCAGTTTTCCTAAGAATTAAACAAAAATGTTTTAATTCTCAAAAAATTACTTTAATTTTTTTTACAAATAATAAGTGTTCTATTATTATTTGTAAATTCAAATTTTAACGATTTTTTTTTAATTTGCAGAATTTTCTAAGATTTGAATTAATTTTAAAGCTTTTCTAGGATGCCTGAACTGTTTAAAATAATAATAATTTATAAAAGTAAAAAATACTAAAATTTTGCAGTTTATCTGCATTTCATTTTAAATTTTTCAATTTAAAAATGTTAGTACCTTCCATTTTGTACGTATAAATTATTGAGCATTTGAATATACAATTTTTTAAGGATTGAAACACATTTAAACTTCAATTTTTTAAGTTTAAAATGCAATTATACTATTCCATCATTGGTTGAAATATTATATTTTTTCGTTGAAAATTCAACTATTTTGATAAAAATTTATCTAATGTTTGAAAAATTAATCTTCATTGTTAAAAATTAATTTTTTTACTGAAAATTTACTTAAGTCAATTAAATATTCTATCCTTTTATTTGAAGATTCATCCCTTTCGTTGAAAATTAATTTTTTTAACTGAAAATTTAACTAATTCAGTTAAATATTCCATAATTTTAGTTGAAAATTCATAACTTTTTTGGGAAATTTAACTATTTTAGTAAAAAAAATTTCTCTATTTGCTTTGTTCGTTGAAAATTAATTTTTTTCAACTGATAATTGAACTACTCCATTTTTGGTTGAAACATTATCTTTTTTCGTTGAAAATTCGTCTTTTTGGCACAAAATGTATCTTTTTCGTTGAAAATTTTTTGTTGTTGAAAATTGATCTAATCCAGTTAAATTTGTTACATTTTTATTTGGAAATTCGTCGCTTGGGCTGAAAATTGTTTTTTTTTCTTTTTAAACACAAATTGAACTATACCAATTTTCGCTAATGATTGAAATTTTTTACTTGGAACTCCATGTATTTTGGTGAAACTCCATTTTTTTTCTTTTTTGAAAAATTAATCTTCTTTGTTGAAAATTAATTTTTTTACTGATAATTTACTTAAGCCAATTAAATATTCTATCCTTTCATTTGAAGATTCATCTCTTTCGTTGAAAATTAATTTTTTTTAACTCAAGATTTAACTAATTCAGTTTAATATTCCATAATTTCAGTTGAAAATTCATAACTTTGTTGGGAAATTTAACTATTTTAGTGAAAACAAATTTGTTCTCTTTTTGTTTTGTTTGTTGAAAATTAATTTTTTTCAACTGACAATTTAACTATTCCATTTTTGGTTGAAATATTATCTTTTTTCGTTGAAAATTTGTCTTTTTGGTACAAAATTCATCTTTTTCGTTGAAAATGAATTTTTTTTTACTGAAGATTTATCTAATCCCGTTAAACGTGTTACATTTTTGTTGAAAATTAATTTTTTTGATTGAAAATTTATCTTTTTTACTTAAAATTCTATGTATTTTGCTGAAAATTCAACTTTTTTGTTCAAAATGAATCTTATTTTTTGAAAATTAATTTTTCAACTGAAAATTTACTTAATCCAGTTTAATATTCAATCGTTTTAGTTGAAAATTCATCTCTTTTCTTGAAAGTTAATATGTTTAATCGAATATTTTACTAATCACGGTGAATCTTCCAGAATTTTTGTGAAAAACTTGTCTCTTTGATTGAAATTTTCATTAACTGAAAATTTTAAACTCATATTTTTGGTTGAAAATTAATCTTTTTTTGTTAAAAAATCAATTATTGAATGTTTATTTAAAGTTTTTGAGAAACACCAGAAATTTCGATTATTTAAAATTAAAAACAGTTTCAACCGAAAATTAAAAAAATTATAATTCAGTTAAAAAATTAATTCTCAACGCCCCAAAAACAATTAATTTACAACCAAAGAGATAAATTTCCAAATAAAATGTTAAATCTTCACCAAGCAAAAATAAAATTTGGATTAAAAATTAATTTTTTTATTAGAAATGTTAACGATACCACTTTTCATTCAATGATTATTTGTTTCCTTGGAATTTCAAGTATTTGTTTGAAAATTAATTTTTTATGTATTCCATTTTTGGCTAGAAATTTATCTTTTTTTAAATTCGTTTTTTCAAGTTGAAAATTTAATTATTTTGTTAAAAATCCAATTATTTTTGGAAAATTATTTATATTCTTAAAAAATTCATCATTTTAATTGAAATTTTCTCTCTTAGGTTCATATAATTTTTTTAAAATGAGAATTTAACTCTACCATTTTTTCATTGAAAACTGATATTTTTTTAGTTGAAAATTTAACTTTTTGGTTGAGAATTCGGTTAAAAAATCAATTTTTTTATTAGAAAAGTTGACTATACAACTTTCGATTTCAAGATGATCTTTTTCTTTCGAAATTCAAGTGTTTGGATAAAAATTCATTTTTTTTAACTATTTCAGTTTTAGATAGAATTTTGCCTTTTTTAAATTCATATTTTCAAGTTGAAAAATAAATTATTTTGTCGAAAATTAATAATATTCGTTGAAGATTCATCGTTTTTTTTTTGTAATTAAGTTTTTTTAAATGAAAATTTAAATCTACCATTTATTATTGAAAATTGATATTCCTTAGTTGAAAATTCCACTGTTTGGTTGAGTTTTCGTCTATTTTGTTCGAAATTCGACTTTTTTTGGTAGAAAATAAGTCTCCTTGGTGTAAAATTAATCTTTTTTTGGTAAAAAAATTCAATTATTTGTTTAAAAATTTATTTTTTTACTATTCCATTTTTGGGTAGAAATGTATCTTTTTTTTAATTTATCTCTTCAAGTTGAAAATTAAATTATTCTGTTGAAAATTATTCATATTCGTTGAAGATTCGTCCTTTCAATTGAAATTTTTCCCCTTATGTTGAAAATTCTACTATTATGATTAAAAATCGTTTTTTTTTTTTAATTAAATTTTTTAAATAAAAAATTGAATACACCATTTTTTATTGGAAATTGATATAATCCTAGTTGTAAATTTGTTGTTTTAATGTTGTAAAAAATTCAACTATTTGGTTAAAAATTCATTTATATAAAGTTTATTTAAAGTTTTCGAGAAACACAAAACATTTCGATTATTTAAAATTAAAGAGAAATGTTTTCCAAACTGTTTGCGACCAGTAGAAGACCGGTTTTGAAAAAGATGACCTGGAATGTTGTCAAAACTAGACCCGGAAAATCTGCAAAGTGAAAAAGTCATGTAATTTTGAAACGGGACTTTTGTAGCAACCCTAACTCGATTTATTTTTTAAACTAATTTTTAATTTTCTATCGTCAGCATGCATTCAAGGGCCCCGTCCAAGTATCGCATCTTCCGAAATTTCTTTCAACCTTGCCACAGGTGCAACAAGCACCCCGCGTTCAAAAGCTGATTCTCCCAAGGAAAAAGCTAAAAACATGTTAACAAGCTTGATTCAAGATACCGCGAAAGCTCCTCCCGCTTTCGCTCCCAGACCAGAACCAACAAATCCAGCGCCTCTGCCTCAAATCGAAACAAAAATTCCCTCATTTGTTCAGCAACCAGACCCCAAACCCACAAACTTTCCTCCGCCCGTGGAAATCAAAATCCCTCAGCCCAGAATCGAAAAGACGGAAACCGAAGCAAACATTCAAGTTTTTGAAAGAAAGGAAATCCCGAAGGAGCCTGTTCATCAAGAGAAGCCAAGCATAGATGAGGGTCTTTGTTTGAGAGCCTATCGAGAAGAGCAAGCGAATTTCGAGAAGGAATTAAAAGCGAGACTCGAGCCCTTGATCTGGGAGGTCGGAACGACTTCGGAGAGGGGACAGCTTGTCGAGAAAACTGCCCTGATTGACGAGTTTCTTCGAGATTTGCAGGAAACAACGAGCAGTTTATCGAGTGATGTTGCGTATCTGAAAGCCCTTCTTCTCCAGTCCTTTGCCTGGCTCGAGGAGACGAAATCGAAAAATGCCAAGGGTGTGAAATTGAGTACACGGGGCGGAAGGGAGAGTTCGAAACTCGCAGAATTGCAGAGATTTTTTTACTACACCCAGTCTCAGTTGGTGCAGGCTTCTCAGGTTTTAGATCTTGAATGGTCAGAGCAGCAATCGAGGGAACAGAACAAGCTGAAAATCCCGAATATGGAGTTTATTTATCAAAGTCTGATGCGACATGGACAAATTCTGACGAAGGAGAAAAGCAATCTGGAAAATCTCGTGCGAAAGTGGAAAATGTTGGTTCGCGGTGGAACAGTTAGTCTGAATCGATCTCTCTCGAATCTTCATATCACAAATAATTTTGGAAACGATTCTGCAATTGATTTGAGATGCAAAGCGATCGCGGGCAAGCGAGAGAGTTTTAGTCGAGAGAAGCAGAATAAATTGCGGGATCTTTTGTCGGAAAATGCACCGAGGATTATTAAAGCCGCTAAGCCTACTCTTATCCAGGATAGGCTCGAAGCCACACTTACTTCTCTGGCTTTTTCAAGTCCGAAAGTCCCGAAAGCGAAGGTTTTGGAAGCGAGTCAAAAAAAATCGAGTCCTCTCGCTTCACTTAACAATATTGTATCGAAGATTGGAACTCCCGGGAAAGAAGAAGCGAATTTGCAGAAGATTGTGCCAACCTTTGCGGCAAAAAGTCCTTTGACTATGGTGAGTCAGAAGCCGAAGATTCAACAGAATCAACAAGTTCCGGTTCAGCAGAGTCAACAAAGTTCCCAAGTTTCTAATTTGGCGAAGCCGTTCTCGAAGGTTGATGCAATTCCTTTTGGGCAGAAAACTGATGAGAATCAGAAAGAGAAGACTGAGAAGGCTCCCAAAGTTTCAAGTATTTCCGGAACTCTCCAAGGAAACAGTGGAAGCATGTCAACTCCTACAGTTCCCCCTTTCAGTTCAACGGCAGCACAATCGTTTTCCTTTGCTTCGAAACCGCCCACGAATTTGCCAAGTTTTCCTGCAAAGCCGCAAGAAGAAAAATCAAATCTAGATCTGGGAGGATTGAATTTGTCTCTTCAGTCCTCTGGACTCTCGATCAGTCTCGTTCCGGAGACGAAACCAGTTTCGACACCTGCAATGTCGAGTATCAATTTTGGAAAGGCTTCCGTTTCACCTTCCGCAGCTTTTGGACAATCTTCAACCACTTTTGGAACTCCTGGTACGACTCTCGGGAATTCGGGATCGATTTTTGGAAAGAATGGAAACCAGACGATTTTTGGAAACCAAGGATCCATCTTTGGAGGTGGTTCCAACTTGAAAACAACTTTTTCGACTACTGGAGTTGCGACTACAGTTGCTTCTGCTACGGTGGCTAGTTCTGCTTCAAGTCCTGCTTCCGTATCGAGTTTAATTTCGAAACCAGCTTCTGTGACGAGTCCAAATCCTTTAACTTCAACTCCAGTTTCAAGTCCAACTTCTGCTTCAAGTCCCATTTCTGTTCCAAGCTTAATGTCTAGTTTAGTCTCTTCTCCTCCAGTTCCGGTTTCAAGCCCACCTGTTTCAAGCCCTCCTGTTTCAAGCCCTCCTGTTTCAAGCCCTCCTGTTTCAAGCCCTCCTGTTTCAAGCCTTCCAGCTTACGGAGCGACTACTCCGATTTCGTCTCCTTCAGCAACTTCCGCTCCCGATATGTTTTCCCTCAATCTCGGATCGCCTAAACCATCATCAGCAGAGACGGCTTCTTTTTCACCAACGCCCTCAATTTCGGCCTCGAAGCCTTCATCAACAGCAACAACAACAACTTCGTCTCTCACTTCATCAATTTTTTCCACTGCCTTTGGAAATTCGAAACTTGCGAGTTCGGCATCAACCCTAAACTTTGGAACGGCAACTGCACTTTCGTCTACAACTTCGATTACTCCAGTTTTCGGAAAAGAACCAACATCAACACCAGGATCGATTTTTGGAAGTTCAACTATTTCGGCTGGAAATGTTTTTGGAGGAAGTGCAACAACTCCAGCAACAGCGAGTCCCTTTGGGGGAAGTACGCTTCCTCAAAATTCGATTTTTGGAAATGCAACTTCTCCTGGTGGATCGATTTTTGGAGGAGGAACAACAGCGGCTACAACTACAGCCTTTGGAGCAGGAACAACTGCCGCTCCAGCTACAGCTTTTGGAGGAGCTACAAAAGCTGCTTCAACTCCAGTTTTTGGTGGTACAACGCCAGCTTCAAGTACAGTTTTTGGCGGAGGAACACCAGCTGCGGCGGGTGCGGCTTTTGGAATGAAGACTCCAGGAACTGGATCAGTTTTTGGCATGTCTTCACAAAATCCTGTTTTTGGGGCTCCGGCCAGTACGACGAGTGTCTTTGGAGGCGCATCAAAACCTCAGGAAGCGAATTTTTCCATGTTTGGAGGAAGCACAACTCCGGCTTTTGGACAAGCTCCGGCTTTTGGGGGCAAACCAGCATTTGGAGGCAGTCCGGATTTTGGACAGGCGAAACCGGCTTTTGGAACGGGATTTGGCGGAACTGCTGCCTTTGGTGGTAGTCCAGCATCTCCAGGTAATTTCAATCTATGTTTTTTGTTAGGTTGGTGTATTTAGGATAATATTGCACTGTCTTTTTAAACGCAGAGTTTTTTAAATTTAGGACTATGTTTTTGGTTAAGGTAGTATATTACAGAGTGGCCCTGCACCCGGGAGAATCAAGAGAACCGGGAAATACTTGCACCGGGAGAAAAATAATACACCGGGAGATTTCCCGTATTTCATAATTCGCGCATTTTGTAATTCTAGAAAGTTTCCAACTAGAAATTATATAATTTTCAACGTGTTTAGAATAAATAAACTTCAAAGTTTCACAACATTGCCCGCCGTATTTAAAATTCTGCAATCTGGAATTGTGAAAATGGCAGTGACTTTTAATTTGACAGAATCTCCAGGTAATTTCAGTCTATGTTTTTCGTTAGATCAGTTTATTTATGACAAATATTGCACTGTCTTTTTTTAAACGTAGAGATTTTTTAAATTTAGGACTATGTTTTTGTTTGAGGTAGTATATTACAGGGGATCACGCACCCGGGAGAATCGGGAGATCCGTAAAAAACTTGCAACGGGAGAAAAATAATACACCGAGAGATTTCCCGTATTTCATAATTCGCGCATTTTGTACTTCTAGAAAGTTTCCAACTAGAAATTATATAATTTTCAACGTTTTTAGAAGAAATAAACTTCAAAGGTTCACAACATTGCCCGCCGTATTTAAAATTCTGCAATTTGGAATTGTGAAAATGGAGAAAAGTAACACAGGCTGACAAAATCAGATCCACCCTCTGCCCCAGAAACCAGAATATACTTTTCCGAAGGTTTTTGACATGCTGAATCTGAATCTTGGGTCCAAATTTCTCACTTGGCTCTGGATCCTGAGATATCCTAACCTAAATGTGCAAAAACAGCCATTTTTGCCCTAAACAGAGGTAAACTCACAAATACAGAAAAATTTTAAATGTGATATCTCAGAAAAAACAAAATATTTTTTAGCGAACTCAGCGGAATTCGAAAGGGCAAGACTTATACTTTAAAATGGCTTTTATGGTTTTTTGAGTGGATGAAAAAATTAGATGCTACATAACCTCAAATATAGGTAAAAATTGCCAATTGAGAAACCTGTACCATAGATTCGGATTCAGTATACAAAAACCCTTCGGAAATGTATATTCTGATTTATGGGTCAAAATTTTGTTGGCCTATGTAATACAACGGAGGATTTCCCGTATTTCATAATTCCCGCATTTTGTAATTTTAGAAAGTTTCCAACTACAAATTATCATATTTTCAACGTGTTTAGAATAAATAATTTTGGTCTATATCTTTAGTTAGGTTAGTATCTCTTTTTGTTTAGATCATAATATTTAGTAGAATATTGTATTATCTTTTTTTTAAATACAGGGAAGTCAGTATGTTAAGTACCATATTATACTATATTTTTCAAAAACATCGCGAGATTCACAAATTTGGATCTCTGTTTTTGATTGAGGTAATATATTTAGTTAATATCTTTTCCGAAAACATACTTTAAAAAAATTGGCTCGACTATTAATTATGTCAATATATTAAGTACAATATTGTTCTATCTTTGTTTTAAACATGGAGAGCGTTCGAAATTTGGGTCTATGTTTTTGATTAAGCTAATATATTTAGTGACAATCTTTTCCGAAAAAATACTTTTAAAAAACTGGCTCCACTAATAATTAGGTCAATATATTAAGTGCAATATTGTACTATTTTTTTATGAATAGAGAGCGTCTGAAATTTGAATCTATGTTTTTGATTAAGGTGTTATATTTAGTTAGTATCTTTTTCAAGAATATTTTTAAAAAAAACTTTTGGTCGATATTTTTCATTAAGTCAGTATATTTAGCGCAATATTTTATTTTTTTTAACGTCGAAAAGGTCTGAAATTTGGGTCTATATGTTTGGATAAGTTAGTATAGTTTTTTCTTCAGATCATAATATTTAATCGAATATTGTACTGTCTTTTTTTTAAATACAGAGAAGATCATACAATTTGTTACGTTTATAATTAAATCAGTACTGTCTTCTTTAAAGCCATAAAGAGAGTCTCAAATTGTAGCATTTTCTTGGATAAGTTAGTATAATTAGTAACGATCTTTTCCAAAAGGTACTTAGAAAATGAGGGCCTATGTTTTTGGTTAGGTGAGCATCATTAGTAGAAAATTGTATTATCTGTTTCAAAAATATAGACAGGGTCTCAAATTTGGATCTATGTATTTAATTATGGTAGTATATTTAGTTACTACCTTTTTCAAAAATATACTTTACAAAAATGTAGTCCATGTTTTTGGTTAGCTACAATATTCTACTATCTTTTTCAAAAAACATAATCAAAAATTTGTGTCTATGTTTTTGATCGAGTCACTATATTTATTTAGTATCTTTCTTTGCCAAAAAACTACAAAAAAATTGGGTTTTTTATTTTCGTTAACTTAGTATATTTAGTACAATATTGTATAATTTTCAAAAACATATTAAAGAAATGGGGGTCTATATTTTTAGTTAGATGAATATGTTTAGTAAAATATTGTACAATCTTTTTTTTAACATAAAGAGGGCGTGAAATTTGGGTCTACATTTTTGATCATTTTAAAAACTTTTGGTCGATATTTTTCCCTAAGTTTCATTTTTACAAGATTTTTTTCGTTAACAAGTTTAAAATTTCGTGACAAGATTGTTTTTTTTTTACCATAGAGAGAGGTTCTCAAATTTGGGCCTATGTGTTTGGTTAGATTAGTATAATTAGTTACCATCTTTTTCATAAACATACTATAAAAACATTGGTTATATATTTTTGTTCAGATCAGTATATTTATTATAATATTGTCTCTTTTTTTGATTGAGGTAATATATTTAGTTACTATTTTTTCTGAAAACATACTTCAGAAATATTGGTGCTGCTATTAATTAGGTAAATATATTAAGTACAATATTGTACTGTCTTTTTAGAAAAACGTAGAGGCCGTCAAAAATTTGGGTCTATGTTATTTATTGAGGTACTATATGTAGTTAGTATCTTTTTCAAAAACATAAGAAACACTTTTTTTCGATGTTTTTCATTAAGTCAGTATATTTAGTGCAATATTGTATATATTTTTTAAACATAGAGTTCTCATTGTGTCCATGTGTTTAGTTAAGTTAGTATAGTTTTTTTGTTTAGGTCATAATATTTAGTAGAATATTGTACTATCTTTTTAAAATTACAAGGAAGATCATAAAATTTGTTGGGTTTTAATTGAATCAGAATGTTAAGTAAAATACTATATTATCTTTTTCAAAAGCAGTCAGAAATGTTGACTTCTGTTTTTGGTTATGCTAATATATTTAGTTACTATCTGTTCCTAAAACATACTTTAGAAAAATTGGTTCTGCTATTAATTAGGTCAATATATTAAGTATAATATTGTACTATCTTTTTTAATGACATACAGAGCCTCTAGAATTTGGGTCGATGTTTTTGATTGAGGCAATATATTTAGTTAGTATCTTTTCCAAAAATTATTTAGTACAATATTCTACTATCTTTTTTAAAAACATAAATAGGTCTTCAAATTGGGGCTTATATTTTTGGATACATTCCTATAATTACTTGCTATAATTTACAAAAACATATTTTAGAAATTTGGGTTATGTTTTTGGTTAGATGAATATATTTAGTAGAATATTGTACTATCTTTGTACAAACATCAATCAAATTAAAATTTGGATCTATATATTTTATTAGTTTAGTATAATTAAGTACCACCTGTTTTACGAACGTACTATAAAAACAGTGGTTGTATATTTTTGTTTAGCTCAGTTTTGTCTCAGTTTTTGATGGAGGTAATATATTTAGTTACTATCTTTTCCGAAAACATACTTCAGTAAAATTGATTCTGCTTTTAAGTAGGTTAATATATTTAGTACAATATTGTACTATCTTTTTAAAAAACATAGAGTGTCTAAAGTTTGGGTCTATATTTTTTATTGAGGTTCTATATTCAGTTAGTATCTTTTTCAAAAACACAAACACTTTTGGTCGATATTTTTCATTGAGTCAGTATATTTAGTGTGATATTGTATTTTTTTAACGTAGAGAAGGTCTCAAATTTTGGTCTATATGTTTGGTTAGATTAGTATTTTTTTAGATCATAATATTTATTAGAATATACGAGGGTAGTTCAATAAGTCCTTAGAATGAAGTATAAAAACAATTTTTTTTTGGTAAATTTTTTTTTTTATTTTTCAACATAATCTCCTTGGAGCTCTAT
>NC_046665.1:111041405-111053697 GCF_010883055.1 Belonocnema kinseyi | reverse complement strand
ATATATCTAGTCGGGAGTGGTGCTGACTGAAAACAGATGATTTGGAGCGATTCGCGTGCCATCTGTTGGTCATTCTAAGGACTTATTGAACTACCCTCGTAGTACTATCTTTTTTAAAAATACAGGGAAGGTTATAAAATCGGTTGCGTTGTTCATTGAGTCAGTATGTTAAGTATAACATTTACTATCTTTTTCAAAAACATAGTCCCAAATTTTGGTCTATGTTTTTGATTGAGGCACCACATTTAGTTAATATCCTTTCCAAAAATATACAAAAACACTTGAGTCCATATTTTTCGTTAATTCAATATATTTAGTACAATATTGTACTATCTTTTTTAAAAAGATAATGAGGGTCACAAAATGGGGATATGTTTTTGTTTAAATCAGTATATTATGTTCAATATCGTACTCTCATTTTTTAAAACATAAAGAGGACCTCAAATTTGGGTTCATGTTTTGGGATAGAGTACTAAAATTACTTACTATCTTTTCCAAAAAACATACTTAAGAAACATGGATCAACGTTTTTGGTTGGGTGAGTATATTTAGTAGAATATCGTACTATATATTTTTTTTAACATAGAGAGTGTCTCAATTAGGGTTTATGGTTTTAGATAGGGTAGTTTCATAAATTTAGTGCCTTTTCCAAAAACATACTTTAAAAAAGTGTAGTTTATGTTTTTGCTGGGATTATTATTTTTACTATAATATTTTATTATATTTTGTTTAAACATGTACAGGCCTCAAAATCCCTATGGGATAAAATATAGGGACCAAAGGGTTCTTTTTGCGACGTTCATAGGGTGCTTTTTTCACTATCAAAGTGTTAAAAATTCAGGATAAATTCATAAGAATTCAAAACCATTCCAGTTAAAGTCAAAAGAATTGAAAGGAATTGGAGAAAAAAATTTAATAAAAACGACCCATTGATTTCCGTATAATTGGAAGAAATAAAAAATTGATATTTTTGGGATAAAAATGCAACTGTTTGGTAGAGAATTGAACTACTTTGTTAAAAATGCATCCTTTTTGGTTGAAAAATTCGTCTTTTTGGATTGAAAATTCAATTTTTTTCATAGAAACTTATTTTTTGGTTACAAAAATTCAATTTTTCATGTCACTGAGTTAACTGGAATCTTTTTTGGATGAAAACTCAACTTTTTTTGTAAAAAAAATTCTTTTGTTTTACGATAAATTTCATATTTTTCGATAAAAATGAAACTATTTGCTAGAGATGAATTTAAAAAAAATGAGATTAATTTTGAAAGAAAAAGATTAATTTTCAACGAAATAGATCAATTTTGAACTAAAAAAGAAAAATTTCAACAAAAAACGGAAATTATATTTTGAAATACAAATTTTTTTATCCCAATTGATGAATTTTGAACGTAAATGATGAATCTTCGACTGGAATAGTAGTTGTATTTATACAAAAAAGATAAGTTCTCGACTAAAACAATGAATTTTCAACAACAGCAAAAATTAATTTTTACTAGAAAAAGATAAAATTTCAACGAAAAATGAAATAATTACGTTTTAAGTTGAAAAATAATTTTCAACCAAAAAAAAACGAATTTTGAACTAAAAAAGGTCATCATTTTATAATCAAAAATTGAATAAATAAATTTTGAGTTAACAAATAATTTTTCAACCAAAGAGATGAGTTTTTAGCTAAAAATATGGAATATTGAACGGGAAAAATACTTAGATTTTTAGTTCAAAGGAATAATCATTTTCAACCAAACAAACAAAAATTTAACAAAATACTTAAATTTACGGCAAAAAATTCCTTTTTATCCAAAGAAAAAAACAAGTTTTCAATCAAACAGCTTATTTTTCAACAAGATAATTTGTAACAAAAGAGTTGAACTTTCAGCCAAGTAATTTTATTTCCAACCTAAGAGATGAATTTTTTACTAAAATAAAAAATTCTTTTGTTTTAAAATAAATTGTATATTTTTTGATAAAAATGCAACTATTTGCTAGAGAATTCAACAGTTTTGTTGAAAAGTCATCCTTTTTGGTTAAAAATTCGTCTTTTTTGATTGAAAATTGAATTTTTTTGGTAGAAAATTATTTCTTGTTAAAAAATTCAAAGTTTGATCGTGAAAATTCGACTAAAATCTTTTTCAACGAAAAATTCAACAAATTTATCTTTTTGATTTAAAACTTTATCTGTTATAAAAGAAATTTCATTTTTTGTCTGAAAATTGCAACTTTTTGATTAAAAATCGTTCTTCTCTGCTTAGTAATTCAACTAATTTGTTTTAAAAATTTGATTGAATCGCTTTTTTAAGAAATCACTTTTTTTGTTAAAGATTTATATTTGAAGTTGAAAAGTTATCTTGTTGGTTAAAAGTTTAATTTTCATGTTATAAATTAATCTTTTTTAATTGAAAATTCAACTACTTGGGTCAAAGTTAAGTTACATTGTGAAATTTTTTTTATTGAAGGCTTATGTCTGGTTGAAAATTTAACTATTTAGTGGAAAATATGTCTTTTTTTTTGGTGTAGAATTAATTTTTTAACATAAAATGTAACTTCTATGTTTTTAAGATTGATATTTTTTAGTTAAAAATTCGAGTTTTTTGTTGTTAAAAATAATTTTTTAGTTTGAAATCTCCTTTTTTGCGTAAAAATGCATCAGTTTCATGGAAAATTAATTTTTTGCTGAACAGTCATATTTTTTTTTAATTGAATTTTTGTAAAGAATATTTGTTGATGAAAATCAAAACTATGACACTTTTCTGGTCATAATTTGTCATTTTAGGTTGAATATTCAATTATTTTGTTAAAGAGTTATCTTTTAAATTAGAAAAACCTTTTGTCTTGTTTGAAATAAATTAATATATTTATAAATTTTTAATTTGTATGTGAAACACTGTAATTCCTAAATATTTCTAGACTAGAAAATAATTAATATTCAACCCCTGAACAATAAAAATATTGTTAAAAATTAAAAATTCTTTTAAATTCTCCTAAATTCTGTCATATTCTCGGTTATATAACCTGAACTTAAATTCTCGGGGATTTAAGAACTCTATATGTAATATTTAGTTACTATTTTTCAAAAAAAAACATATTTTCAAAAATTTGGATCTGTTTTTGCTTGGGTTAATATATTAGGTACAATATTGTACTTTATTTTTAAAAACGTACGAGAGAGTCACGAAATTTGAGCGTGTGTTCGATTTTTTTAATTTTTTTATTTGAGATTTAATTTAATTTTTTAGCAGGTTTTGGAAGCCCACCGATGATGGGAGCAAGTCCTCCACCGATAGGTTCAAGTCCAATGCAAAAAGTATTTGGAGGCTCATCTGGTAGCAACACTTTTGAAACATTGGCTACTCAAAGTGGAGGTCTTTCATTTAGTAGTCTAGCTCAAAGTTCTCCAGAACAACAGCAGCAACAGCAACAACAACAAAGTCCACCGGAATTTGCTGCGTAAGTAAAATAAACATTTTCACTTTTTTTTTTATTATTGTAAAAAGATTTAGAGTGAGTAAGTATTTTTCATTTTTCAGGAAAAGCTCATTTTCAAGCTGGCGCTGAGTTGGAAATTCCTAAAGAGCTCTTGTAGGTTTTAGGTTTTTTTAATAAATTGCGAATTTAGGATTTATTGTTACAAATGGGGTATTAAACCTGAGTCAGTGTCTACTTTTATAAGGAACTGAATAAACAATAGTTTATTTTATTTTTTCTCTTACTCATAAGTCATGATTTATTCATTATTTCAAAATTTAACAAAATTCAAAAGTTCAATATTCTAATTTTCTATTCTAAAAGGATTTTTTTAATTCCCTTCTAACAAATCAGAATTAAAACTATTTTTTAAATAATAACAATTCTCAGTTCCCCGTCAAATTATAATTTTTTACGGAAATCCCTATTATTTACAGGAATTTCTTGTTCGAACACAGAATTATATTTATTTATAACATTTTCTATTATGATTCTAAAATAGCCTGGTAAATTTCAGGACAATTTTCATCCAAGTAGTCGAATTTTCTACCAAACTGTTAAATTTTGAAGACAAAAAGACGAATATTCTAGGAAAAAATATATATATTTAACCAGAAAATATGACTTTCAACAAAAAGTTAGCTTTCAACCAAATATTGGAATTTTCGACCAAAAAATAATTTTACTTCAAAATAAAAACAGGTTAATTCATTAAAAAACGCTGTATCAACAAAATAGTTGAATTTTTTACCCAAAAAGACGAATTTTCAACAATACATTTGAATTATGACCAAAAAGGATGCCTGTTTAACAAAATTGATGAATTTTCTTAAACAAAATTTTTAATTTTAAATAAAAAATAGTGAAATTCAATCAGAAAGGCTAATTTTCTAAATTCTCAACAAAAAATATGAACTTTTACCTTAAGTGATGAATTTTGAACAATAAAAAAGAAATTGTAACAAAGTATTTTAACTGTTATCCAAGTGATTAAAGTTTTAACGAAAAAAAATGAATTCTCAAAGAAAAATATATTATTTAATTTTTTAACCAAAAATGAATTTTATTTTAAAACAAAAACAATTGAATTCTTTTTAAAAAGTACGATTTTTCAAAAAATTTGTTATATTTTCCACCCATAAAATCAAAATTACATAAAAAAGGATTAATTTTGACCAAAAAGGATGACTTTTTAACAAAATTGGCGCATTCCCAACCAAAATAAGTTAGCTTTAAAGGAAATAGGTTTTTTAATTAAAAAGAGGAATTTTAAACAATATAGTTCAATTATCCTTAAAAAAAATTTTTTTCAACGAAAAAGCACAAGAATATTTAACCAAACATTTAAATGTTTTACCAACTTTTCAAAACTTGAAGCCAAAAATACGAATTTTTATTAAAACAGTGGAATTTTCATCAAAAAAGTTTATTTTCATACGAATATTTGAATTTTCAACCAAATAGTTAAATTTTAAACAAAGTGGTTGAATGTACAAAAAAACTTTAAGTAGTTAAGCCTATTAGCGAATTAATGGAATTTTCAAAAAAGGGCGAAAAAACAGTTCAACTAAATATTTAAATGTTTAATTTTTTTAAATTTTCGAGCAAAAAATACGATTTTAAATGAAAACAGATGAATCGTCGACTAAAAAGATTAGTTCTAAGCCAAAAAAAAGTGTATCAGCCAAAAAGAAGAATTTTCAACCAAAGAATTGAATTTTCAACAAAGTAATTGAATCCCCAACGAAAAATAAACCAAATATTTGAATTTTCAAACAAAAATAGTTAAGTTTTCCACTAAATTACTAAATTTTCAAGCTAAACAAAATTTCTAAAAATTAGTTAAAGTTTTAATCCGAAAGTATGAACATTTTTATTAATCTAAAAAAGACAAATTTTCAAGTAATAAGTAAATTTCTAATCAAATATTTAAATCTTTTAAAATTTTGTTTAATTTTCAAGTCAAAAATATAAATTTTTAATAACACAGTTGAATTTTAAACAAAAAAGTTAATTTCCAATCGCATATTTGAATTTTTTACTAAATTATTAAATTTTCAAGACAAAAAGAAGAATTTTCTAAAATTGAGTTCAATTTTCAATCCCAAAAATATTCATTTCTGAACCAAAAAGAATAATTTTCAATCAGGTAGATTTACTTTCAACGAAAAAGATGAATTCTAAATTTAAAAAAATGTAGTAGTTGATATTACAACATAAACATATTTTAATTTTAAATCAAAAACATTTTAATTCATCTAAAAAAGATAAATTAAACAAAAATTAGTTTAATCCTCAATAAAAAAATATTAATATTTGTAACCAATCAGTTGTATTTTTAACCAAAAAGAAAAATTTTAAACAAAATAGTTAAATTAATCCCGAACTACGAATTTTCGACGAAAAAGTTCATTTTCAACCGAATATTTGCATTTTCAACCAAATAGTTGAATTTTTACGTAAATAGTATTTAGCCAAAAAAGTTGAAATTCTACCAATAAAGATAAATTTTTGAGCCAAAAAACACAGTTCTTCACACCTTCAACAACAATCAAATAAATTGTCAAGAAAATAGTTCAACTTTCAATAATTAGTTGAATATTCAACCAAAAAAAAAAGACGATTAAAAAATGTTAAATTTTAAATACAAAAATATGCATTTTCATGAAAAATGCTAATTTCCAACCAAATATTTAAATTATCTTCTAAATTAATAAATTTACAGCCGGAAAATATGAATTTTTATCCGAAAAAATTAGATGTCAATCAAGAAAATTTGTTTTTAACCAAATTTGTTTTTAACCGAAAATAGGAATTTTCAATGAAAAACATCATTTTTAACCAAATAATTGAATTTTAAACAAAACATTTGAATCCTTAATAAGAACAGAAATGAATTTTTTTAGAAAGTGGTTCAAATTTCAGCGAATTAGTTATAAAAAAAAAACAGTTACATTTTAAATCCAAAAATATCGCATTTTCTAGTAAAAAGCTAAATTGCAGCCAAATATTTAAATGTTTCACAAATGTTCTTAAGTTTCAAGCCAAAAATACGAATTTTCAATAACACAGTTGAATTTTCACCTAACTTATTTAATTTTCCAGAAAAAAATAATTTTTTAAAAAACAGTTCATTTTCAACTCGAAAATATTGATTTGTAAGCAAAAGTGATATTTTAACCAAATAAGGTTTAAATTTAACTAGAAAAAAGTTGAATTTATTTTAAAATACGAATTTTCAACAAAATATTCGAATCCTCAGCTCAAACAGATTAATTTTCAACGACAAAATAAAGACGAAAAAAAATTAATCGAAAAATATTCAATTTTGAGTAAAAAGCTAATTTCTAACCAAATATTTAAATGTTTTACAAATATATTTAATTTTCATGCAGAAAATATAAATTTTTAACCAAAAAGTTTATTTTCATAAGAATATGTTAATTTTCACTGAAATTATTAAATTTGTAAGCCAAAAATGGGAATTAAAAAACAGTCTAATTTTGAATCTGAAAATATTAATTTTTAAGGAAAAATATTTCAACCAAATAAGGTTTAAATTTTAACTAGAAAAAAGTTGAATTTGGCAAAAAATACGAATTTTCAACAAAATATTCGAATCCTCAACTCAAACAGATTAATTTTCAACAACAAAATAAAGACGAAAAAAATTTAATTTTAAATCGAAAAATATTGAATTTTGAGTAAAAAGCTAATTTCTAACCAAATATTTAAATGTTTTACAAATTCACTTAAATTATTACATTTGTAAGCCAAAAATGAGAATTTAAAAAAAAAACAGTCCAATTTTCAACCCGAAAATATTAATTTTTAATGAAAAATATTTCAACCAAATAAGGTTTAAATTTTAACTAGAAAAAAGTTGAATTTGACAAAAAATACGAATTTTCAACAAAATATTCGAATCCTCAACTCAAACAGATTAATTTTCAACCAACAAGTTTCAGTTTTAATCAAAAAGATCAATTTTAAACAAAATAGTTAAATTCAGAAATATCAATCCAAATTTCTTCTAGATATAAAATATATGCATTTCAAAACTATTCTCATGAAATTTCTTAATTAGACACTTCTTAGTTATTCAGGAATTTTAAATTGTCGGCTGTTTTCTAGTTCGGGAATTATATAGTGTTAAGAATTTTATTTTTCGGAAGTTTGTAGTCCGATTTTTAGAAATGTTTCAAGATATTTAAAATTTTTTTAAATTATTCTCTTAAAATTAATTTTTCCAAATAAAAAATTGTTCAAAAGCCCAGGTATCTTAAGATTTTTATTATTATCTTGAAACCTTGCGAAATTCTTGAAAAGCTTTAGAATTTCATTTCGAAATTGTCAAAAATCTACATTTTGTTTCTAATTGTTTAAAATCTTTTCAAACTTTAAATATTTTTAAATTCTTTAAGAATATTTAAATATCTTTTCAAAGGTCCAGAATCGGTCGTAAATTGTTGTTAAAATTCTGCAGAATTAAAAAAGTTGCCTTAAAATCTTTCGGAACCTTTTTGGACAATCTTAGAAATATTTTGAAATATTTTTAAATCTTTTAAATTTCCTCTTCAAATTAATTTGTCACAATAAAAATAATTCGAATTTTTATCAGGAATCATGAGGATAATTTTTTACTGAAATATTTTCTACTTGAACCAGTTTTCGTGATTTAATTGCAACTATTAATTTACAAAAGTAAACTATAAATTCCTATCTTACCGATATCAAGATCATTCCAAGCCCAAGTGGTTCGTGTCCGTGCTAAGTTTCTAGAATATTCTTGATCGCAAATTATACTGCGCAATTATGGTAAACGAATTTTGCACAGACCAAAGTTGAATTTTAAACAAAAAGATTAAATTTCTACTAAAACAATGAATCTTCAACTGAAACAGTTGAACTTCCTACCAAAAAAAAAACAATTTTTTTTCAAAAAAGATGAATTTTGAAATAAAAAAAAAATCATTTCTAAACCAAAAGTTGAATACTTTTCAAATAGTTCAAATAGTTGAATACTTTCAAATAGCTCATTTTTCCACCAAAGAAATTAATGATTAAAATGATAACTTTTAAAGAAAAAAAATCATTTTCTCCCAAAAAGTCGATTTTCTATTAAAAAAGTATTTTTTTAAATAGTGCATTTTCAACGAAATATGTGAATGAATTTTCATTAAAAAAAAAAGATAAATTTACATCCAAATTGTTAAATTTTAAAAGTAAATTTTCAGTTGAAAAAATTAACTTTTAACCTTCAAAGATGAATTTTCAACCAATAAGATTAATTTTCTACAAAATAGACGAATTTCCCACAAATTACATGAATTTTCAAAAAACAATTTGATTTTTATATAAAAAAATATAAATTTTCAACCAAATAATTGAATTTTCATAAAAAAAAAATAGTAAAATTATAACCAAAAGCAGGAATAGGTACATTTTTTGTAAAAAAATTCCTCGTGACGTAAAAAACAGTATTTTTTTAAAAAATACGTAAATTTTCAATTAAAAAAGACAAATTTACATCCAAATTATAAAATTTTAAACTAGAATAGGTCAATTTTCAGTTGAAAAAATTACCTTCAACCAAACTGATAAATTTTCAACTCAAATGATGAATCTTCAACTATAATAATTGAATTTCATACCTACCAAAAAGATGAATTTTACATGAATTTTTTTTAAATAATTAAATTTTTTAATAAAAAATATCAATTTTCAATCAAAAAGTCGAATTTTCATCCAAAAAACGTAAAAGTTTTTACCAAAAATAGATAGAATTTCAAACTAGAAACCAAAAAAATCAACAGAAAATGGAATAGCATCTAATACAAAGAGTTTTCAACTAAAATAATAAATTTTGAACTGAAACAGTTTAACTTTTCCAACAAAAAAAAAAAAATTTTTACTAAAAAAGAATAATTGTCAACCAAAACTTAAATAATTAAGTTTTAAGTTATGAAAATTAATGTTCCACCAAAAAAGACAAATTTTCAAACTAAAAAAAAAATAATATTTCAACCAAAAATTGAATAATTAAATTTGCAGTCAAACAAAAAAATTATTTTCAACTAAAAAAAAAAAATTCAATGAAATAGCTCATTTATCCAACATAGAAATTAATTTTTAATTAAAATTATGAATTTTCAACCAAAAAAAAATTAATTTTCAACAAAAGAGTGTTTTTTCAACCATGTAAATTTATTTATAACCTAAAGGAGAAATTTTCAACTAAAATGATGAATATTTAACTAGAATACTTAAATTTTCAACCAATAATATTAATTTTCTACAAGAAAAATACAAATTTCCACAAATTATATGAGTTTTCAAAATAACAATGTAATTTTTTAATAAAAAATATCAATTTTCAACAAAATAGTTGAATTTTTCGTTACAAATCTTAATGTTTAACCAAAAAAATCGAATTTTCAGAACAGTTAAATTTTCTACTGGAATAGTTACATTTTTTAAAAATAGACGAATTTTAAATAAAAATGATGAATCTTACAACAAAAATTAATTTTTATCCCAAATGTTTAGCTCTTAACCGCAAGTAGTTGAATTTCCAAGAAAAAAAAGGTAAATTTCCGAAGAAAACGGTTTTTAAAAAAAGTGAATTTTAAAATTCAGAAATATTTTATCTTCGAAATAATATTTCTACTTTAAAAATACTATAAAGCCCTTTCTTTTTCTAAGGTTGGGAAAAAGGAAATTTTTAAATGTGAAGAATTTTGTCCTCGAACGGGGAACTTTTAAACTCGTTTCTTCAAAATCCCAATTTTAATTCTTTAAAAAAATGCGCATCCTACGAAAAATAATAACTATATTAGCTGTTTAATTTAGAATATATTTTTAAATATTTTTACCAAGATTATTTTGATTTAGATCTTCTAAATATGTAATTTTATTAAATCAATTGTCAAATTTTATTATTAAAGAAATAAAAATTAGAATTTTTATTATATTAAATAATTTTATTAGATTTCTTTATATTTTTTAATCTCCCTGTTATAAAATAAAAACGAGACCAACCAGGGTTGGTACAGAATTTTAATTTCTAACTAACAGATGTTTTCCAACGATAATTTTCCAGAAGAAAAAAAATATCGAAAAATGCTGAAAAATCGATTCCAGAAAAATTAGAGCCTTTCAGAGGGAGAAAAAATTCCCAATTTGAAGTTAGAAAATATTTTTTTAAAGAAAAAGGGGCATTTAATGTTTTTAAATAGTGGCAGCATCGCTGAAAAAAATGTCAAAACAAAATTTGTATTAGAAACCTGTATCGTAGAAATATAGGTTTTATTCTTTTATAACAATGGTAGTAATGGTAACAGAAATTGTCTTTTTTTTTGTCACTGAGTACACTGTAATGAGGGTAATTGCATTTGATGCTTTTGTGAAGAGATAAATCGACATTTACTCTTGTTTTCTTAATACGAATACTCACATCGTTTCTCTCCTTAATTCGACACTTATTTACAACGCAGAAAATCACAATCTAGTAGTTTTGGTTAAAATATACAAGGAATCGATCAAATCGATTCAAAAAAGTTTTGAGTGACGATATTCAGGTTCCGATTCTGCCTCCGTATCAGAGAGACTCAGGGAAGTTCCCGTTCTTCTACGCAGCCGATTTTCATCAGGACTCTAAAACAAAATTCAATTCTAGTATTATTTTTACTCTAGGGAACATTTTTCGATTTAAAAAGGGCGCGACGCGATTATTTTTATTAAATTAAAATTAAATTTTCAACATTTTAAACCTAAAAAGATACATTTCCATGAAAAAAGTGTCATGGTTTATATTTTAATAAAAAAAAAAGGAAATTTATACGATCAAATTTAGACAACCAGAATAAAATGTTCATATTGGAATTTGCAAAAAAAAAAGATAAACATTGTCCTTAAAAAAAATAAAAGAAAATATTCTTTTTTTGGACAAAAAATAAAAATGAGAAGGCCTTTTATAAAAGGATTTTGTTGGTTTTCTCATTTTTATTTTTTGTTCAATAAACATTTTTTTGTTAAATGGGAGTTAAAATTTGACTTCAATCTAATTTAAATTTCTTAAATTTTAATTTTCAACAAATAAAGATTTTTCGCTCAAGAAAGAAATTAAAGTTTATCTGAATTTTTGAACATTCGAGCCAAAATACGAATTTTCTTTACAAAAATTGAATTTTCAAACAAAAAGTATGATTTTTCAGCAAAAAATTAATTTTCTACGAAACGGATGCATTTTTACCCAATAAAATTAAATTTCAAACTATTAAAAATGATTTTTTTTTACCAAAAAAGGAGACTTTTTAACTATAAAAAATGAATGTGACAAAAAAATGGGAAAAGTTACATTTTCAGTTAAAAAATTAATTTTTTACAAAAAAAGGCTTCTCCATTAAACAGTTGAATTTTCAACGAGACATAAGCCTCCAAAGAAATTTTTTTTTTTAACAATGTAGTTTAACTTTTAACCAAGTAGTTGAATTATTAATTAAGAAATATTAATTTTGAACAAAATAGTTAAACTTTCAATCAAAGAGATGAATTTTCTACTTAAAATATAAATTTTCAAACATGAAATAAGTTTATAAGATAAAAATTGAATTATTAATCCAAAACGACGAATTTTTTCAACCAAAGAACATGACTTTTAAATCAAACCAAGGAGTTGGATTTTTATCCAAAAAATATGAAATTTCTATTTAAAATTATTTTTAAAGAAATAGTTAAATTTGCATCCAGAAAAAAGATTACAACTGACTTTTAAAGATAAAAATATTAATTTTTTAACAAAAAATAAGTTTCTACAAAAATGCAA
>NC_046665.1:111031384-111041305 GCF_010883055.1 Belonocnema kinseyi | reverse complement strand
TTGTATTTAAAATTTTTTTTTAAAAGAAATAGTTAAATTTGCATCCAGAAAAAAGATTACAACTGACTTTTAAAGATAAAAATATTAATTTTTTAACAAAAAGTAAGTTTCTACGAATAAAATTGAAATTTTTAATGTAAAAAGACGAATTTTCTCAACCAAAAAGGATTAATGTTTAATAGAATGGTTGAATTTTCTAACAAATAGTTGCACTTTTGTCCAAAAAATATGAAATTTGTATTTAAAAAATTTTTTTTAAAGAAATAATTAAATTTGCATCCAGAAAAAATAATTACAACTGACTTTTAAAGGTAAAAATATTAATTTTTAAACAAAAATAAGTTTTTACGGAAAAAATTGAAAATTTTAATGCAAAGACGAATTTTTTCAACCAAAAAGGATGAATTTTTTACAGAATAGTTGAATTCTCTAACAAATAGTTGCATTTTTATCGAAGAAAATGAAATTTGTACTAAAACCGATAAATTTTTTATAAAAAACGACAAACTTTTTGTTTTTTTAAAGTTGAACTTTAATCCAGAAAAGATTTTAGTTCATTTTTCAACACCAAAATATACATTTTAAATAAAAAGTTAATTTTCTCAGAAATAGTTAAAATTAAAAGAAAACAGTAGAATTTTTAAACGAAAAGTATGAATTCTTAACAAAATAGCTTCATTTTCAACCAACCAGTTGCATCTTTATCCAAGAAAGAAGAAATTTGGCTTAAAACAGATGAGTTTTTAATTTAAAAAAAAAACACGTTTTCAAAAAAACAATTGAATTTTCACCCAGAAAAGATTTCAGTTCTCTTTTCAAAGCCAAAATTTTAACAAAAAGTAAATTTTTTTACAAAATTGGTAAATTAAAAAAAAACACTAGATTTTTCAAGCAAAAAGTATGACTTTGCAACAAAAAAGATAAACTTTTTCAAAAAAAGTTAAATTTTCATCCAAAAAAGATTCCAGTTATAAGAATTATAAACAATAAGTTAATTTTCTGCTAAATAGTGGAATTTTTAACCAAAAAGTACATTTTTGTACAGGATTGTTAAATTTTGAATCAAACTTTTGCATTGTTGTCCAAGTAAAATTAAAATTCTACTAAAAGGGGTGAATTTTTAAATAAAAGACCTATTTTCAAAAAAGAGTGATATTTTCATTCAAAAAGATTTCAAATGACTTTTCAGCACAAAAATACTAATATCCGTAAAATTATAATGAATTTAGAGAAATTTAAGATAAACGAGAATTCGATGAAATTCATAAAAATTCAAGGTAATTAAAAAAAAAATTGAAATGAATCATATTGAAAAACTTCGTTGAATTCAGAATTCCAAGGAATTTAAAAAAAAGGATTAATTAATAAGAATTCAGGGTGAATTCCACAAAATAATTTAAAAATAATTTTAAAAAAATTTATTGTGGTAAATAAAAAATTTCTGGTAATCTTTTAAAATGTCCTAAAGTTCTTTAAAATGCCAAGGAATAAAAAAAATAAATAAATAAAAATATTTCAAATCCTTTGATGATGTTATTAATTGAATTTAAAACATTCAAAATAATTCGAAAGAATTTTAATTAATCCAGGATAAATTCATAAGAATTCAGTGTCAATTCCAAAAACCATTTTCATAACTTTTCATATTTTTGAAACCCTACGAAACACCTCAATTTTTTTTTATACATTCTTAAAAATCCCCAAAAGAATTTAAGACAATTCAGAATTCTAAATTCTAAAATTAGAATCCTAAATTAGAATAATTCCTTCAAAAGATTCCCTGTTCCAATTGAAATTCTATTTCTTTATGGAAACTCCCTGTCCTAAAATAATAACGATATTTATTTTCTAAAACTCTCTGTTTCAAGTGAGGATAACTATTTTCAAAATTCAGGGTGGCCGCTTTAATCCAAGAAAAAAAATTCCGATCATTTCCCGGATTTTTCCCGAGTTGAAAACATTTTTTACGGTCAATGAAATTTAAAAAATCGAACACTAAATCTAAAAATTCTGAAATGCTCAATTAACTTACACGTATAAAATAGACGCTACTAACAATTTTAAATTAAATGGAATTAAACTGCCCATTACAAATTTTAAACTTTTATCAATTGTAGAGTTCAAAGATTCAGATTCAGTTCCAAAAGTATAAATCCGCGTTATGATTTTCAATCCTCTAAATTGAATAATCATTTACTGAATTTAGAAATATTCAAAATTATACCATTTTAAGCAATTTTCAATTCTAATTCCATTTTAAAATTAGTTAAAAATTGAAAATTCCAATTTTAAATCCGAAAGTTTTATTCTTTTCGAAAATTCTCCATTTAAAATAATTGTAAGAATTAGAATCTTGTGATAAGTTCCAGTTCGAACTAAATTTTGGTCAAAAATGAAAAATTCCTTCTTCAAATCCGGAATTTTAATAATTTTCGAAAACTCTCCATCTCAACTAAAAATTACAAATTTTTTATAAATTTTCGAAAAGTATCCCGTTTTAACTTAGAATTAGAATTCATTCTTTTAAAAAATCCCGTGTTCCCGCTCGGAATTCATTAATTTTTTTTTCAAATCTTAAAGCACAATTCAATTTGAAAAATCATAAATTAATTTATATTCACAGTTGCTCTATTAAAAATGCTTTTCATAAAAAAATTTTTGATTTTAAACGCTTCTAATTTTTAATTGTTTAAGTCTTTAAAACTGCATTTTAAAATTCCAGGGTGGCCGTTTTAATCGACGAAATAAATTCCCGGTTTTTTCCCGGTTCGCAAACATTTTTCACGGTCAATGAAATTTAAAAAATGGAGCACTAAAGCTAAAAAAATTCCCCTTGAGGTAATAAAAATTGAGCTGCAAATGAAAGCACTCAAAGTGAAACTGTTAAATTTTGAATTTTTAAAATTGAAATTTAAAAGTTTTTGATTTAAAAATGCTGTATTCAAATTCTCACTAATTTACGCATATAAACTTAAAGTTACTAGCATTTTTCAGTATAAAAAAATATAAATCCACGTTAAAATTTTCAATGCTCTAAATTTAGAAAATGAATTAATGAACTTTCAAGTTTTCAAAATTATATAACTTTATGGAATTTTAACCTAGAAACATCAAAAATTTAACTGAAAACTTTTTAAATTAGAAATTCAATTATTTTCTTTTTAAATAGTTTAAACATCCTTGGAAAGCTTCAAAATTTTATTTCAAAATCTTGAGAAATCAAGAAGTTATTTTGAATTTAAAATTATTTTGGAAATTTTTCAGAACTTCTAAATATCTGTCAAAATTAATTGAATTTTTTCTACAATTTTCAGAAAATCCTGCAAATTTTAGAAAATTTTTTCACAATTTGGATGTATAAATAACAATTGAACATTTATTATTTGTAGGCGAAATTTGAGTAATTTGAAGAGATATGTAGAAGTTTTGAAAATATTTAAACTTAATGTTAAACTTGAAATGATAGCCTATTATAAAACAAAATGTAGATTTTCGCAGATTTTAAATAAAAAAATTAGATTCGTTTCAAGAATTCTAAAAGGCTTCAAAAAAATAAAAAAATTTTCTTAAGATTTCTAGGCAAATTAAAAATAATTTTTCATTTTGAAAAATTATTTTAAGAGAATATTTAAAAAGTTTTTCAAAGATTTAAACAAAATTTTCAAAAAACATTCTCGAAGATTTTAAGAAAACTTTCTAAAATTTGTATGATAATTTTTAATCTTGTTAAAACTCCTGAATATCTCTTAAAATTACTCACATTTTTTCTACAGATTTTCATTTATAAATTATACATCAAAATTTTTCTATGTCAAACAATTCAGTTAAAAACTCTTTACTTTTAAAAATTTGGTTTCAATTTACTTGTCTTAAACAAAAATTCAAATTATGATAAATATTCAATAATTAATCTTTTTTTTTAAATTAAAACTTTCAATATGAATTGGTTAAAAATTGAATATTTTAGACTAAAAAATATTTTAAAATTTTTTAAATCCTTTAATTAAGAATATATTAAGAATATATTATTCAAGTTCTCTACGAAAGCATTAAAAAATTCTTTAAATTAAAAATGTAAGCTTAGAAATAAAAGTTTGAATTGAAAAATTTTTAAAGTAAAAAAATTTTTAGTTACGCATTGTAAAATAAATAATATAATTGAAAAACATAAAAATGTAACTAATTATTTCAAAACTGTTGAAATCGAACGTGCACAGATTTTTCTACTACAAATTTGTAAAATTCCTGTTAAAAAAAATTCACTGAATTCTTTAAATAGAAATGTACGTGAAAAAATTAAAAATCTAAAATGGAAATTTTTTTAAGCGAAAGATTTCCGAATCACTATTCTAAGCTATGTGATATCATAATTTAAAAAAATTAAAATTAAACTAATTATTTAAAAACCGGTCAAAATCAAAGTTGAAAGGATTTTTTAAATAAAAAAATGTAAAAAAAAAACCAGGAACCATCCTAATTTAAAAGAAAAAAAAAAAATAATAATAAAAAAGAATAAATGACCTGATCTAAAATTCCAGCTGTGGGTTCAGAAGCGTATCCAACTTCATGGGCATCTTCCTCCAAATCTGCCTCGTATTCCTCCATTTCCGAATCCGAATCAAGGTCGACATCGACGTATCGATTTCCTCTCGAAACTTTGCAGACCATTTGAGCCAAGTCGGTGAAAGTATATGAAGATGCCGACTGTTGATTCGCAGCCTGAGTTTTGGCTCGAAGAAGTTTTGCGTATTCTCGATCTGCATTGAATCGAGGCAAAATTCCTGCCTTTTTCTGACCCTCGAAATAGGTCTTACCTGGACAAATGAGAGCCCCATAATTGCCGTTCTAAAGAGTTTAAGTGCTCGGAGAAATTCTCAGGAGCATGAGAATATCCTCGACATTCATGTGTTTTCAGAATTTAATCATTTATAAGCAATTATAAACATTTTCAATAAGAATTTACAAAAATCGTTTTTTCTATCTTTAATAATGATAATTACATTATTTAAATTTCGCGACAAAATGTATCGTTTCAAACTGGAAAGGGCGCTTTATTTAAATGGTAAAATTTATACAATTGCTTTTTCATGCAAATTATTAATAAAAGTTTATATTTCATTTTTCTAAAATAAAGTCAAAGAGTAAGTCATTCAGTTTAAAGAGACAAAATTTAATATGAAAAATTCAAAGTGTTTTGATAACATTCTCTATTTTTCTTACCATAGTAAAATTTTCGACTAAAAAAAGTTTAATTTCAACCAAACTAATGACTTTTCACACAAGAAGATTAACTTTCTACTAGAAAGATATATTTTCCACAAAATATATGAATTTCCAACTAAATATTTGAAGCGCTAAATAAAAAAGGTAAATTTTTTACCAAGAGAAAACGAATTTTTAACAAAATTGTTAAAATATCAACTAAAAAAATATATAAATTTTTAACCAAAAATGGAATAGTAAAATTTTCATATAAAAAAAATTTAATTTTCAAAAATATATACAATTTGCAACAAAAGAAGTGAATTTTCAACTAAAAAAGAAAAAATTTCTAATAAAAAATGGAATGGTTAAATTTTCTGTAAAAAAATAATGTTCAACAAAAAAAGCGATTTTTTTAATAGAATAGTTAAATTTTCAGAGAAATGAATTTAATTTCCGAAAATATATGCCATTTGTAACCAAAGAAGTGAATTTTCAACTAAAAAAGATAACATTTTCAATAAAAAACAGAATAGTTACATTCTCTGTTATAAAAATTAATTTTCAACAAAAAAAAAAAAGAACATTCCAATAGAATAGTTACATTTTCAGCCAAAAATGAAATAGTGAAATTTTCAGATAAAAGAATTGAATTTCCGAAAATATATACAATTTGCAACAAAAGAAGTGAATTTTCAATGAAAAAAGAAAACATTTTCAATCAAGAATGGAATAGTTCAATTTTCTGTTAAAAAAAAATTTTTTAACAAAAAAAAAGCGAATTTGTCAATAGAATAGTTAAATTTTCAGCCGTGGAGATAAATTTTCAACTAATGTAATGAATCTTGTACCAAAAAGATGAATTTTCAAAGAAAAATTTGAATCGTTGATGTTCCAATCAAAAAATATTTTAATAATAAATAAACAACTGTTTAATTTATACAAAAAAGAAGCATTTTAAATGAAATACGTAATTTTTAAATTCGAAAATTAATTTTAAACAACCAAAAATATTCGAAATAGTTCACTTTTGAGTAAAAAAAAAAAGAATTTTGAAATAAGAAAAAGGAGGTGCGAACGAGATACTTATATTTTTAACCAAAAATAATGTATTTTAAACCAAAAAGATGATATTTCAAACAAGAAGATCAATTTTCTACAAATAGTCGAGTTTTCAACTAGAAAATGAATTTTTGGCAAAAAGAAAAATTAAGAAAGTAGTTTCATTTTTAAACATAGAAATGTATTTTTAACAAAAATAAATTAATTTTAAAACACAAAGTTAAATTTTCAACTAAATAGTAACGAATTTTCAATAAAATACATAAATTTTTCATTTTTAAACTAAAGTAAATCAAAGTAAATTTTCAACGAAGTAGTATAAATTTTCAAACAAAAAATTTTATTTCCATCAAAAACGATAAATTTCCGACAAAAAATGGAACAGTTAGATCTTCAATTAAAAAAAATAATTCTAAATAAAAGAAAACTAATTAATATCAATCAGAACCAAAAATTGAAAAGTTAAATCTTTATTTACAAAATTTCTGTTCAACCAAAGAGATGCATTTTTAACTAAAGTGACGAAATATTCAATTGGAATAGGTTCATTTTTAATGAAAAAAAAAGAAATAGAAAAAATTCATCAAACAAAACAATTTTCAAGAAAATATATTTTCTTGAAAATTGGATTTGAATCAAACAAAGTGATGAATTTTCAACTTCAAAAAGATTAATTTCTATCAAAAAACTGAATTTTCGGCTAAAAAGGATATTTTTAGAACCAATATTTGACAAGTTTAATTTTTAGTTACAACATTTTTTTTAAACCAAAGTGATGAATTTTTAATTAAACTGCTGAAATATTGAATTGGAATAGGTACATTTCTAATTTAAAATAAATAAAAGAAGTTTAAAAAAAAGAAAAAACTAATTTTCCGGAAAACAGTTACATTTTCAATGAAAGTGGTGAATTTTCAATCAAAAAGATGATTTTTTAATTAAAACTAAAAAGCCGAATTTTCGGCTAAAAAGGATATTTTTAGAACCAAACATTGAAAAGTTAAATCTTTATTTACAAAATTTCTCTTCAACCAGAGAGATGCATTTTTAACTAAATTTATGGAATATTTAATTGACATAGTTATATTTTCAGTCAAAAAAAAATGATTTAAAATGAAAAATAAAAAAGAATTTTCAACTAAAAAGGAAAGGATATTTTTAGAATCAAAAATTGAAAAGTTACATTTTTAGCTATAATATTTCTGTTCAACCAGAGATGAATTTTTAACTAAAATTATCGAATATGTAATTAGCATAGTTAAATTTTCAGTTTAAAAAAATTATTTCAAACGAAAAATAAAAAAGAATTTGCCACAAAATATTTAAATACAATACTTTCACAGACGAAGAATCCTTGTTATTTAATTTCACATTGCAATTTAAAAGAAATTAAGCACGCTCTAGAAAAAATTCCCTAACGTTTTCAGATTTTTCTAGGTATATAAAAATCCCCTGACCATTTCAGGCTTTCCAGTTTTTCTAGGTAGGACAGACGCTCTGATTTGTAAAAAAAAATAAATGCTTTAAACTCTCTCAAATGCTTTATAAATTTAATCTTAAATTCTGAGCATATTCTCGAGAGCATTTGCTCAACATCAATTCTTGGGCATTTAAGAACTCTAGTTTCGAAAAATTTGAAATGTTTCGAAAAAAAAAATAAATAGAAATATAAATAGATTGGAGGATAACGTACCATGTTGGTATCCGACGTCCTTGATCTGATCGAAATTAGCAAACGCCAGAGTTTTGTACTTATCAATCGGAGGTCTGATGTATTCGCAATAATCCGAATTTTTCACTTCTTCCAACTGCCTCACACAACTGACATAAGCCAATCTCGACTGGATATCCGGCAAATTAGGAACCTTAACCGGTTCTGCGAAAGGATTCCATCTTTTCCAGAGGAGCCACCATCCGGATAAAGAATCGCCGTAATTCGTCAAATCTGTATCGTCCTGCGATCCAACGTCGATTGCCAAAATATGATGAGCTCCTTGTCTCAGCATCTCATCAGCTTGAAAAGAAAAATGAGAGTGTATGATTGAACTTTTTAAATTAGGACTTATTTACTCAATTTTTCATCGGGGTGTCCAGCGACTCTGAGGAACAAAATTCAAGGTCTTTTCCAGGTCAAGAAATCAAGTTTTTCCAGGTCTCCTTTTTTTACATCAAATAATCAAATAACCGTTTGTTGGAGAAACATTTAATTTTTTGTTATTCTACAACAATTTTTAAAGAAAGCAGAATCATGAATAAACAAATTCTTATATTTTTGTGAAAATAAGTCGTCTTGGAGAAATCTTTGGGAATAGTTTAACCCTTAAACGGCCAAAACGCCACAACCGGGACACTGCTTTTCAACGGCCAATAACTAAGACTATTCGACACTAGAAAAAATTGAGACACATATATTTTTATTGCTTAAGATCTCCTCTTTCCGACGGTGCCAATGAAATTCCTCAAAAAATTTATTTATTATCCCAAAATGAAGTTTAAACAAAAAAAAACGTGACTTTTCGTGCCTATTTTTTTTTTTTGTGATCCATTTTCCAAAGCTTTTCGAGTCTGTAATTAACCTGGAATCTCACTAACGGTTGGAATAAATGTCTAAACTTTGAGAATCCATGGTTTAAAGATCGATTTTTTGTTTTAGTATTTTCAAAATGGCGTCTTAATGGCAAAATTTTTGTGAAAACATTCATGAATTTTTTTACAATAAACGATGCGCTTTTCGGAAAAATCATCAAGAATAAAAACTTCTTGTAATCAGCCAAGGAATACGCCTGAATTTTGCTCAAAACGCTCCGGAAAAATTCAGGCGTATTCCTCGGCTGATTACAAGAACTTTTTATTCCAGACAAATTTTCCGTAACCTTTATTGCACTCCCTTCACCGCATTGTCATCCTGGGAATTTTCGAGTACACCCAGCAAAAAAAAAAAATGCCAAAGCGTAAAGCCTCAAAAATTGCAACAAACTCCGAATCGGAATGGGATTCCGATGAAAATGATGAACGTATCATCATACCTAATCCAGATTACTCTGGCTCTGATGGAGATGATTCATCAGATGACGAGAATTCGGGATCGGAATTTCACAGACCGAATGTATCATATAGATCTATTTTCCATAACTACACAGAATCTCAAAAACAATTCGAACCAAATCTCGTTTTTTCATGGAGTAACGAAGAAAAAGTTTGCCCTGGAAATCTAGATGATCAAGTTTTTCTGTCTGATAATGTACGGAAAAAAATATTATCTATGTCACCTGTGGAGTTATTTGAATGCTTTTTCTCCAGAGAAATAAAAAACTATATCATAGAAGCTAGCCAACAAAATGGCTTACAAATATCTACAGAAGAACTAAACACTTTCATAGGTATATTAGTGCTGTCATCCTACAATATCCGAAATAATCAAGAAGAGTATTGGGAAACTGACCCCCTTGTAAAATGCTCTCCTGTAGCTTTAGCAATGAGCCGCAAATCGATTTCGTGAAATCAAATCAAAAATAAAATTTTCAAAAACTGAGGATGCTAATGATAAAGATAAATCATGGAAAGTTCGTAAAATATTAAATTTATTCCGGCAAAATATTCAACAATTTGGTTTTTTCTCAACAGCACTTTCAGTTGATGAAATGATGGTTCGATTTT
>NC_046665.1:111027294-111031284 GCF_010883055.1 Belonocnema kinseyi | reverse complement strand
AAATTAAAATTCGAAAATTTTTTCTAAAGCCTCCAGGGGACTTCGTTTTCGCACGAAAAAATTTTATGTGCCCTTATTGCATCCGGACCCACAATTAATGTATTTTTTTGAAAATTTGTCTTTCTAGTGGTAACTTAATCATAAGATTTTAAAAGATTTCCAATATAAAAATGATTTCAAATTAATAGAAAATATTTCAGAAAAATTTCGCAGATTTTTTAAAAACTTTTTAGAAGATTTTAAGACATTTCCAATATTTTAATGATTTCAAATTAATAGAAAAGACTTCAGAAAGCTTTCACAAATATTTCAAAGATTTCATAAACTTTCATAACGATTTCAAAATACTTCAAAGATTTTAAACTATTAAAAATTTTTGTAGAAGATTTCAAAAGATTTCAAATATTTTAATGATTTCAAATGAATACAAAAGATTTAAGATAGATTTAACAAATATTTCAAAGATTAAAAAAGGGTAAAGTATACCAGATTTTAAAGATTTCAAAATATTTCAAAGATTTGAAATCATTTCTGAATTTTTTAGACGATTTCAAAAGTTTTCACAGAGATTTCAAATGTTTCAATGATTTTAAACGAATATAAAAGATTTAAAAAATACGTCAAAGAGTCCAAAAGGATTTCAAAAGATTTCAAGAATTTTAAACATTTTAAATGAGTTCACATTTTTTTAGAAAATTTCAGATGGTTTGACAAAGATTCAAAATATTCCAGTGATCTCAAATAAATACAAAAGATGTAAGACAGATCTTATAAGCATTTTAAAGAACTCACTAGGGTTTCAAAAGATTTCAAGAATTCAAATTTTTTTAAAGATTTCAAACTATTTCAAATTTTTTTAGGAGATTTTAAAAGATTTAAATTTTTTAAGTATTCTAAATTTATAAAAAAGATTACACAAATATTTCAAAGAATTCTTAAGGATTTAAAAAGATTTCAAGAATTACAAATATTACCAGATTTTCACTAGATTTCAAAGATTTTAAACGATTTGAACAATTGAACAATTTTTTTAGAAATTTTAAAAAAGATTTCAAATATTTTAATAATTTCTACAAAATACAAAAGATTTCACGAATATTTCAAAGATTTGATCAAAATTTGATATTATTTGAAAACATTTCAATAATCTTCAACAATTTCAAATCTTTTTTAGAAGATTTACAAAGATTTCACAAAGATTACCATGATTTCTCATCGGATTGTAAACATTTTTTACAAAGATTAAATTTTTTTTAAAGATTTCAAAAAGGATATAGTAAACCAGATTTCTAAGATTTCAGAAAATTTAAAAGATTTTAAACGATTTCTAATTTTTTAAGAAGATTTCACAAAGATTTCAAATATTTTAATGATTTCAAAAGATTTCAAATATTTGAAAGAAACACACAAAGTTTACAAAAAAAATATTGAAGAAAGATTTCATAAATATTTCAAAAATTTCGATATATTTCACATCAATTTAAGGGATTTCATACAAAACATTTTAATAAGAATTCATGAGAATACTAGAATTTCACAGATTTGAACAATTTTTTTAGAAATTTTAAAAAAGATTTCAAATATTTTAATAATTTCTAAAAAATATAAAAGATTTCACAAATATTTCAAAGATTTCGAAAAAGGTAATGTAAACCAGATTTTTAAACATTTCAAAGATTGAAAATAATTTCGGAATTTTTAAGAAGATTTCAAAAGTTTTCACAAAGATTTCAAATGTTTAAATTATTCCATACGAATACAAAAGATTTCACAAATATTTTGAAGAATCCATAAGGATTTCAAAATATTTGAAGGATTTCAAAGATTTTAAACGAGTTCACTTTTTTTTAAAGAAAATTTTAGAATACCATAAAATATCATAAATCATTAAAATATTTGAAATCTTTTGAAACCTTCTAAAAAATTTTGAAATAGTTTGAAATCTTTAAAAAAAATTTGAATTCTTAAAATCTTTTGAAACCCTTATTAATTCTTTAAAATACTTGTAAAATCTGTTCTAGATCTTTTGTATTTATTTGAAATCACTGAAATATTTTAAATCTTTGTAAAATCATCTGAAATTTTCTAAAAAAATGTGAACTCGTTTAAAATCTTTAAAATTCTTGAAATCCTTATGGATTCTTCAAAATATTTGTGAAATCTTTTGTATTCGTATGAAATAATTGAAACATTTTAAATCTTCGTAAAATTCTGAAATTATTTCAAATCTTTGAAATGTTTAAATATTTTTTTGGAATCTTTGTGAGATGTTCTGAAATGTTAGAAACCTGTTTTACTAAATCCTCTTTAAAATCTTTGAAATCTTCTGAACATTTTTTAATCTTTGTACAAAATTTTTGAAATCCGACGAGAAATCTTGGAAATCTTTTAAAATCTTCTGAAAAAATTTGAAATCGTCTAAAATTATTGAAATATTTTTAAATTACATAAAATTTTGATGAAATCTTTGACATATTTGTGAAATCTTTTGTATGTTTTTGAAATACTTAAATTTTTTAAAAATTTCTTTTCAAAAACTGAAATTGGTCAAATCTGTGGAATTCTAGTATTCTTTTGAATTAATTTTAAAAAATTATAAAAGAAGATAGAAGATAGAAGATTTCAAAAGATTTCAAATATATTAATGATGAAAGATTTCACAACTATTTTAAGGATTTCATCAATTTAAAAAAAATATTTCCAAACATTTTAAAAGGATTTCAAAGGATTTATGGATTTCCACGATTTCAAGGATTTCAAAAGATTAAAAAAATCTGCAGGATTTAACAGACTTTACAAAGATTTTAACCCTTAAACGGCCAAAACGCCACAACCGGGACACTGCTTTTCAACGGCCAGTAATTAAGACTATTCGACACTAGAAAAAATTGAGACACATATATTTTTATTGCTTAAGATCTCCTCTTTCCGACGGTGCCAATGAAATTCCTCAAAAAATTTATTTATTATCCCAAAATGCAGTTTAAACAAAAAAAAAACGTGACTTTTCGTGCCTATTTTTTTTTGTGAACCATTTTCCAAAGCTTTTAGAGTCTGTAATTAACCTGGAATCTCACTAACGGGGGGAATAAATGTCTAAACTTTGCATGGTTCAAAGATCGATTTTTCGTTTTAGTATTGTCAAAATGGCTTCTTAATGGCAAAATTTTTGTGAAAACATTCATGAATTTTTTTACAATAAATGATGCGCTTTTCGGAAAAAATCATCAGGAATAAATAGTTCTTGTAATCAGCCAAGGAATACGCTTGAATTTTTTCGAAGCGTTTTGAACAAAATTTTGGATTTTGCATATGAACAATTTTTGCAATATTCAAAATTTTGCTCAAAACGCTCCGGAAAAATTCAGGCGTATTTCTCGGCTGATTACAAGAACTTTTTATTCTTGACAAATTTTCCGAAAAGCGCAAAGTTTTTCAATAAAAAATTTTCATAGTTCTAAGCATCGTGTAAGAATGATTCACGAATATCTATCGTCCGTCAATCCGTTGAAATCATTTTGATCCTGCTGTTTCAGATTGTAATTTTGAGAAACAATGTAAGCAGCAATACATGTTGCAATCAATGCAAAATCTAGTAGTCCTCTGGCGACATTGTTCATTATTACATAATGCTCTTGTTCGTGATTCGCATCTGTGAGTTTCGAATTCACCTAGTTTTGATTGCGAGAAATATTTCCTGCTGATTTCTTAACAGAAATCTTTCGTTTTCAATTTAGCTATATTATTCTTGTTGCAAATTTTCCAAATTACGGTAGCATTTGTAATTGGTGATTCTATTATTCGTGAAAAAATTTTAAAAGTCCATTTCTTTGAAGTAATAGATGGAGAAGCTTTTTTGCATCTGAAATCGTGCAAATCTACCCCTCTCATGTAATTATTATACAAAGAAAAAGCTCGAGGAAATCCTAGTTCTACTCTCTCTTGAGCAGCTCGTGAAAATCTTTTCACTGGGGTTATGGGAGTGATACC
>NC_046665.1:111000436-111027194 GCF_010883055.1 Belonocnema kinseyi | reverse complement strand
TTTGAAAATTAAAATTCGAAAATTTTTTCTAAAGCCTCTAGGGGACTTCGTTTTCGCACGAAAAAATTTTATGTGCCCTTATTGCATCCGGACCCACAATTTCCAACTAAGAATTTAGAGCTCTAACTAAAAAGGTAAATTTTCTACTCAAAGAAAAAGAATTTACAACGAAATTGTTAAATTTCCAGCTAAAAAAAAATTGTAACCAAAAATGAATAGTGAAAATTTCAGATAAAAAAATGCAACTTCAAGCAATATATGCAATTTCCAACAAAAGAAGTGAAGTGTCAACTAAAAAAGAAAACATTTTAAAATAAAAATGAAATAATTACATTTTCTGTAAAAAAAATTAGTCTTCAATAAAAAACAAAATTAGTTTTTAACAAAATATTATAATTTTGCACCAAAAAATATGAATTTTCAAAGAAAAATTGAATAATTGATATTCCACCCAAAAAATATTTTAATATTAAATAAAAAACACAGCTGATTTTAATACAAAAAAAAAACAAGAAAAATTGAGTAGTTGATATTCCAACCAAAAACTATTTTAATATTAAATAAGGAACAGTTGAATTAAAAAAAATACAAATATTAAATGAAATACTTAATTTTCACATCAAGCATTAATTTTTAGCAACCCCAAAATGAAATAGTTCAATTTTTAGTCAAACAAATAATTTTGAAACAAGAAAAAGGAGATACTTAAATCAAACGAGATACATAAATTTCCAACGAAAAATAATTTATTTTGAAACATAAAGATGAATTTTTAAATAAGAAGATTAATTTTCTACCAAAAATCACGTTTTCAACTAAACAATTTATTGTTAACAAATGAGTTACAGTTTTCACAAAAATGAATGAATTTGCAAACAAAAAGAATAATTTTCTAAAAAAAAAAGATTAATATTCAAGTAAAGAAAGACGAATTTTTAAGAATTAATTAAATTTGTAACCGAAAAATGATTATTCAACCAGTAAGGATTAATTGTTAAGTATTAAGATTAATTTTCAACAAAATGCATAAATTTTTATCCGAATAGTTCATTTTCAAATTAAAAAAGGCGAATTTTTAACCAAAAACGGACAAGTTAAAGTTTTAGTTAATCAATTTTTAAAGTAAAAAACAGATTTTCAACAAAATAGTTTATTTTGAACCAAAGATGATCTTTAACAAACAACGTAAAAATTAATAGTTGATAATTCAACCAAAAAATATTCTAAATTTAAACCCGTTAAATTCAACCATAAAGGACGAATTTTCAACCAAACAGAAGAAACTTCAAACGATTTTTCTCCAAAACAATTGGTTTTTTAAACATTTTAAATATTGTTTTCTTCAGTTTTCACTACAAAAAAAAATAGAAAAATTTTCAAAACATCTACTTCCAAACGTCCTTCTAGTAAATAATACTGTTCAAGAAAAACTGACCGTACTTGAAATATTAAACTTTTTCTTTTCAAATTGAATAATTGACACTTTGACTCCATTTTACGAATAAACTATAAACTGTTATTAATAATTTGTATAAAAAAGGCTATTTTTCATATATTTAATTTAAATTATCGCAGAACTCGGACCCGAATATATATATATATATATATATCGGTTTTCAGGGTGTTTAAGGTCGCTAGACACCCTGTAAATCTATTTGCTTTTTTTTATATTAATATCGAGAAAGAAGCAAATAAGAGGAAATTAAAAGTGGGAATTGGGGAGGAAATGCGGGAAATGGGTGACAGACTAATTTCTAATAATATTTAACGATTACTGCAAGCATACCTGGGACATTATTAACATAACACCCGTCGACTAAAAGATGCCCATCACTTGGATCGCAAACGGGAGGAAAGATACCAGCAAAACTCATACTGGCTCGAATGTACTTCCACAGAATACCTGGTTCAGATAAACTGAACCGTTCAAATTAAAAAAATTCACAACTAAGCATCTTTTCATCAACGGGAGCGAGCTTGACTGTATAAAAGCTGTAAGGCGCAAATTATGGATTTTTTTTTTTTAATTTATTTTTTCTTTCCAATGAGAAGCAATTTATTTAGCGCAAAAGCAAACAGTTTTTTTCTGTGTAGATGGATTTTTAAATAGTCAAAGCTCCAAATACCTATTAGCTTAATAAGCTTCTGCCAAGACTCTTTTCAGCTTTATTGCAAAAACAAATCGCACATCTAGCCCTATTTTTCTAGCCCGTAAAAACACATTCTATTCTTCATTTTTCAAAATATTTTAATCACACGTAGCCATTGAAAGGCCACAATTATACAAAATTAAAATATATATATTTTTTCAAGTAGAGTGTCTGCTCAAATCCTGGAAAAAAATTCTCTGACCGCTCTGGATTTTTTATAGGCGTGATGAACTCTTTTTAATAAAATTAATGGGAACACGATATTAAATTGAAGTTAAAACATTACAAATTTTCAAAATTTCAAGTAAAAATATTGAATTTTCAACAATATAAATGCATTTTTAAGCAAGCAGTTAAATTTTCAATGAAAAGCTAAATTTCCTACTAAAAAATACGAATTTCCAACTAAAAAAAGATGAATTTTCAACCAAAAGTGGAGTAGTTTTAGATTTCAAGCTCTAAAAATTGATTTTCATCTAAAAATAAAAATAAGTTTTGAACAAAATAGTTACATTTTTAACTGAACGCAAATCTTTGCGTTTGCAATTTTATCTTTTTGGTAAAAAATTCAACTAGGAATCCAGTTTTAAATTCATCTTGTTGCTAAAAAATGTAACCGTTTTCTTTAATTAATTTTTTTTAATAATGATTTTTTTAACTGAAAATGTAACTATTCCTACTAAGTATTCAACGATTCAATTTTTTCATGACAATTTATTCCTTTAATTGAAAATTAATGTGTTTTATTACAAATTCGTACAAATTTGTTAAAAGCTGATATTTTTCAATTCAAAATTCAACTATTTAGTTGAAAATTAATATTTTTGGTTGAAAATGCAACTATATAGTTAAAAATTCAACTTTTCTAGCATGATTACTTAATTAAATAATTAAATAAATTTAAAACATAATAAATAATTTGTTGAATTTGTATAAGTCCATGAATTTCAATAGTAATTTAAACAAATTTGTATTTTGTCTTATACTTATTATTATGCTTCTGATAATTTTTCAACAAAATACATAAATTATCAACCAAATAGTTAAATTTTGAACCGGAAAAGATCAGTTTTTATCAAAAAATGGAATAATTAAATTTTCAACCAAAGTAATGTATTTTCAACTAAAATGATTTTTTAAAAACCTATCATAGATTAATTCAAAAATAAAATTTTCAACGAAGTTTTATTTTCAACCGAAAAGATGATGAATTTTCAAACAAGAAGAATAATTTTCGACCAAAAAGACAAGTCTTCAACAATATACATAAATTTTCAACTAAGAAATACGAATTTTTAACCACAATAAAAATTAATTTGTCAACAACATACTTAAATTTTCAAACTGGAATAGTTGAATTTCAAACCAAATAGAGCAGTTTTCAACTAAAATGATGAATTTTACAGATGAATTTTCAATAAAGATGATTAATTTTGTACTAAAAAAGGCGGATTTTTAACTAAAAAAGATAAATTTTCAACAAAATAGTTTAATTTTGAAACAGGGTGATACATTTTCCACTTAAATTATTAATGTTTAACTGGAATAATTGCATTTTTTACCAAAAATATGTAAATGATCAAACATAAAGATTAAATTTGAACCAAAAAAACAACAAATGATTACATTTTTAACTCAAAAAGATAATCTTTTAACCATAAATGAAGTAGTTAACTTCACAGTTAAAAAAATTAATTTTCAACTAAAAGATATACTATTTCAAGAAAAAATGAAATTATTCAATTTTGAGTAAAAAATAAAATTAATTTGAAGTAAAAAGATGAATTTTTAAACAAAAATAATAATAATCTACCTAAAGAAAATTTTTCAACAAAATGCATTAATTTTTAACGAAAAAAAGACAAATTTTCAACCAAATAGTTCAATTTTATACTAAAAAATATCAGTTTTTAACCATAAATGGAACAGTAATTAAATTTTCTTTTAAAAAAAATGTCAACCAAACTTATGCATATTCAACTACAATGATGAATGTTCAACTGGAATAGTAGAATTTTAAACGAAAAAAAAATGAATGAAATTTCAAACGTTAAGATTAATTTTCAAGATAAAGAAAAAAGAAATTTCAACAAAGACATGAATTTTCAAATAAATAGTTGAATTTTCAATTTAAAAAGCTAAAATTTTGAATTTTAAACCAAAGAAATAATTCTCCAACTAAAGTAAAGAATGTTGAACTAAAATATACTTAAATATTTAATGAAAAAGATGAATTTTCAACCAAGATGATTAATTTTCTATCAAAAAGATAAATTTCCAACAAATCAAAAATATAATTGTTAAATTTTCAGTTAAGAAATTAATGTTCATTAAAAAAAATAATTGTCAATTAAATTGATAAATTTTCAACTAAAATTATGGAATCTTAAATAAATCGAAAACAAATTTCCATTTCGAATTAAAATCAGTTAAATTATACCAAAAATGAAGAATTTTCAAAAAAGAGATTTTTCACTCTAATGAGAATAAAGATTCCAACAGAAGTGTTGAATTTTCAAGCAAAAAAAAAATTAATTTTAAACCAAGGAGACTAATTTTTATCACAAATGGCGAATTTTCAACATAATATATCCATTTTTTAATAAAAAATATCAATTATTATCCAAAAATTGATTACATAAATTTTCCTATAAGAAAATTTATTTTCAAACATTTTTTTAACAAAATAGTTTTGAATTTTTATCTGGAACAGTTCAATTTTCGGTTCACAAAATTCATTTCTAGTACAAAAAAAAAACCAAATTTTCAACCAATTAGTTGAATTTTCAACAAACAAAAAAAAACATAAAATTTCAACGATCAATGTAACAATTAATATTAAAACTAAAAAATCTTTTAATTTTTAATCAAAAAAGCAACTTTTACCAATTGAAAAAAAAATTGTTATTTAATTTGATATTAAATTCTTTTTTAAATAAATCAAGCTCTTGAAAAAATTCCCTAACTTTATAAAAATTCTCTGAAATTTCCAGGTTTTTCCAGATATATCAAAATTCCCTGTGAATTACAAAAAAAATGCAGAAAGCTAGTTGATTGGGGAATTTGCACATCCAAGATTGAAAAGACAGCATACTCATTTGACACAAAAAAAATTGAATTCCAGGGGATTGAAAATAATAGTATCTAAACTTGTAGAATTAAATAAATTATAAATTTTTTTTCTTTCCAAACTAAAAAACATAAAAATCGAACATTAAAGTTCTGAAGCTTTCAATTAATTTAAACAATTCAAATACTGAAACCTGACAAATGGAAAAATGTTATATTTTAGTAAAAATTAGAGTTGTGCAGTCGTTTTTTCGAATTTTTAATACAAATTTACAAACGCTTGGAAACATTGAATTTTTCGAAAGAGAAATTACAATTTTTTAATCCAAATAACTTCTTGTTTTTTGGTTAACAAATGTATCCAAAAATCGATTCGAATTTTTAAAGTTTTAAAATTTGTGACAGTTTAAGGAAATCAAACTGGTTTGATGTAGATTTAAATTTTTTCCCTGAAAAATCCTTTTTTCCAATTAATTAAAAATTCAAATAAACGACTGCACACTTCTAGTAAAAATGTAAAAAATCGTAACAAAAGAAAAGAAAAATATAAAAAACTGTACTTTTCTAAATAAATTTAAATGTAAAAGTGAACAGAAGACATGAACTTTCAACTAAAAAAGATCAAATATTAACCATAAATAAAACAGTTAAATTTGAAGTTAAAAAATTAATTTTCAACAAAAATAAAAACAAATTTTCAACAGAAACCATTTTTAAACATAAACGGAATAGCTTGAATTTTAGTAAAAAAAAATCAATTTTCAACTCAAAATAAAAACAAATTTTCAACAACATTTTCCAACATAAATTTTCACATAACAAAAAATGTATTGTAAACCAAAAAAAAAAATTGTTTAACAAAATAGTTGAATTTTTATCTGGAAAATTCAATTTTCAGTTCACAAAATTAATTTTCTAGTAAAAAAAAAACAAAACGAATTTTCAACCAATTAGTTGAATTTTCAATAAAAAAAAAACATAAAATAATAATGGATTGAATAGTGAATATTGAATAATAATTGAAGGCCTCGTGCTTGAATATAGGAAGAGAGGAGTCTAAAATTTGTTGGTAAAATTGAAATTACCTGGGAGGTTATTGACGTACCCGCCGTCGAGGAGCAGATGGCCATCGGTGGGGTCGCACATGGGGGGCATATAACCAGACAACGACATCGAACCACGAATATATCGCCACACCGATCCTAAACACGACACGTACGTCATTAGAAATAACAAGTATCTTCAAAAATCAAAAATCATCTCTATATAATGTACACTTTTCATTTATTATGAATATTGTGATTTGTATGATTCATTCAACATATTCCTGCACCCTTCTCGCCCAAATCTATCACACCTTATTCTTATTCTTCTTATTATTATTCTTATTCTGATAGGCAACAAAAAATGAAAAAGAATTTTGGAAAATTATTCCCTAACAAATATAGTATCATCTTCTATTTAGTGAAAATCTAATTTTTGCTTTCCAATTTATCTTTTTTATTTGATTATTAAAGGGATTTATTTTTTAATTCGTATGTTTTGGTAGAAATTAATCTTTATGGTGGAAAATTCACCTTTTTATTGGAAAATTTAACTCCTGCCAGTTGAAGTTTCTTCATTTTAATTGAAAATTTATCTTTTGTTTTCAAATTTAACAATGTTTTTCCAATTTTAGTTTTATTTTTAATTGAAAATTAATTTTTTGACCTAAGGATTTAAATATTCGTTTTATGGTAGCAATAGATAAATTTAAGATAGTAAATTTTTTTATGAAATGACTGAGAGGTCCTTCAAATTATAATAAGATTTTGTATTTAAAAGGACTACCGAAGAGTGGACGAAAAAGTCTTAATATAATCATTTCAATCAAAATTTTGTCCAGCAGTCAGAAAAACTTCCACACTTTTTATTCCTTTTATGGTTGACATTTTATATTTTCTAGTTGAAATTCATCTTTTTCGTTTAAAATTAAACAATTCCGTTTATAGTTGAAATTTTATATATTTTAGTGGAAAATTCCGGTTTTTTTGTTGAAAATTCCTTTTTTTTATGTTGAAAATTCAACTATTTCAGTTAAAGATTCATAATTTCAGGGTAAAATTTATCTTGTTTGTTTTAAAATTAAAATATTCCACTTGATGATTCTTCATTTTGACTGACAATTTATATTTTTGTTTTAAAATTTAACTATGTTCTTAAAAATTTATTTCTATTTTGGCTTGAAAATTAATTTTTTTTTAACTAAAAATTTAACTATTCTATTAATGGTTGAAATTATACATTTTTTAGTATAAAATTCCTGTCTTTTGTTGAAAATTTGTTTTTGTTAATGTTGAAAATTAATCTTTACGTTTGAAATTTTACATTTTTAGTTGAAAATCAACTATTTCAGTTAAGAATTCATAATTTCAGTTGAAAATTAACTTTTTTTCGTTTAAAATCAAACTATTGTAGTTGAAGATTCTTCATTTTTGTTGAAAAAGTATCTTTTTATTTTAAAATTTAACTATGTTATCAGAAATTCATTTCTATTTTGGGTTAAAAATTAATTTTCTTAACTAATATCTTAACTATTCCATTTATGGTTGAAATTTTATATTTTTTTAGTTGAAAATTCGTTTTATTTTATGTTAAAGATTCTTCATCTTGGTTGAAAATTAATTTTTTTAAATAAAAAATTTAACTATTCCATTTATATTTGAAATTATATATTTTATTGAAAAATTCCTGTCTTTTATTGAAAATTCGTTTTTTATGTTAAAAATGAATCCTTACGTTTAAAATTTTACCTTTTTAGTTGAAAATTCAACTATTACAGTTAAAGATTTATAATTTCAGGGGAAAATTCATCTTTTTCGCTTTAAAATTAAAATATTTCACTTGATTATTCTTCATTTTGACTGACAATTTATATTTTTGTTTTTAAATTTAACTATGTTCTTAAAAATTTATTTTTATTTTGGAATGAAAATTAATTTTTTTTAACTAAAAATTTAGCTATTCTATTAAAGGTTGAAATTTTACATTTTTCAGTTGAAAATTCGTTTTTTTTAATGTTGAAAATTAATATTTACGTTTGACATTTTACATTTTTAGTTGAAAATCAACTATTTCAGTTACGGATTCATAATTTCAGTTGAAAATTAACTTTTTTTCGTTTAAAATCAAACTATTGTAGTTGAAGATTCTTCATTTTTGTTGAAAAAGTATCTTTTTGTTTTAAAATTTAACTATGTTATCAGAAATTCATTTCTATTTTGGGTTGAAAATTAATTTAACTAAAAATTTAACTATTCCATTTATGGTTGAAATTTTATATTTTTTAGTTAAAAAATCGTTTTGTTTTATGTTGCAACTTAATTCTTACGTTTGGAATTTCACTTTTTTAGTTGAAGATTAAACTACCAGTTAAAGATTTATAACTTAAGTTAAAAATGATTCTTTTTTCGTTTAAAATTCCACTATTCCAGTTGAAGATTCTCTATTTGAGTTGAAAATTTATCTTTTTGTTTCAAAATTTAACAATGTTGTTAAAAAATTATTTTTATTTTGGTTTGAAAATTAATTTTTTCAATTAAAAATGCAACTATTCCATTTATGATTGAAATTTTATATTTTTTAGTTCCAAATTCATTTTTTTATGTTGAAAAATAATCTTTACGTTTGAAATTTTACCTTTTTAGTTAAAAATGCAACTATTTCAGTTAAAGATACATATTTTCAGACGAAAATTCATATTTTTAGTTTAAAATTCAAATATTACGGTTAAAGATTCTTCATTTTGGCTGAAAATTAATTTTTTAAACTCAAAATTTAACTATTCCATTTAGGGTTGAAATTTTATATTTTTTAGTTAAAAATTCCTGTCTTTTGTTGAAAATTCTTTTTTTTATGTTAGAAATTAATCCTTACGTTTAAAATTTTACCTTTTTAGATGAAAATTCAACTGTTTCAGTTAAAGATTCATAATTTCTGTTGAAAATTAATTTTTTTCATTTAAAATTAAACTATTCTAGTTGAAAATTCTTCATTTTGGTAAAAAATCTATCTTTTTGTTTATAAAATTTAACTATGTTGTTAAAAATTTATTTATATTCAGGGTTGAAAATTAATTTTTTTAACTAAAAATTTTACTTCCATTTATGGTTGAAATTTTATATTTTTTAGTTGAAAATTCCTATTTTTTATGTTGAAAATTAAACTTTACGTTTGAAATTTTACCTTTTTAGTTGAAAATTCAACTATTTTAGTTAAAGATTCTTAATTTCAGTAAAAAATTAATCTTTTTTGTTTAAAATTAAACTATTCCAGTTTAAGATTCTTCGTTTTGGTTAAAAATTTATCTTTTCGTTTATAAAATTTAACTATGTTGTTACAATTTTATTTCTATTTTGGGTTGAAAATTAATTTTATCAACTGAAAATTTAAATATTCCATTTATGGTTGAAATGTTACATTTTTTAGATGAAAATTCGTTTTTTTGTTTTTTATATTGAAAATTAATATTAAAGTTTGAAATTTCCCCTTTTTATTTGAAAATTCAACTGTTTCAATTAAAGATTCATAATTTTAATTAAAAATGAATCTTTTTCGTTTAAAATTAAACTATTCCAGTGGAAGATTCTTCATTTTGGTTTGCAAATTTATTTTTTTGTTTAAAAATCTAACTATGTTCTTAAAAATTTATTTTTATTTGGGGTTGAAAATTAATTTTTTAACTAAAAATGTAACTGTTCCATTTCTTGTTGAAATTTTATATTTTTTAGTTGACTGTTCGTTTTTTTATGTTGAAAATTACACTTTACGTTTGAAATTCAACTATTCCAGTCGAAGATTCTACATTCTGGTTGAAAATTAATTTTTTTGTTTTAAAATTTAACTATATTGTTACAAATTTTGCTCTATTTTATGTTGAAAATTAATTTTCACGTTTGAAATTTTATCTTTTTATTTGAAAATTCAACTATTTCAGTTAAAGATTCATAATTTCAATTAAAATTTCATCTGTTTAGTTAAAAATTCAACTATACCAGTTAATGATTCATCCATGTAGTTGAAAATGCATAATTTTGGTTAAAAAGTCTTTTTTTAACTGAAAATTTAATAACTAATCCTTTTATGGTTCAAAATTGATCTGCTTTAGTACAAAATTCAGCTATTTAGTGAAAATTGGTATATTTTAGTTAAAAATTAATGTATTCTATTGAAAAATTTTCTCTATGGTAGATTATTATTATTATTATTATTATTAATATTATTCCTGGTTAAGCATTCATCTTTTGCTTGAAAATTCAACTATTTCAGTTAAGGATAATTTATATTTTGAAAAAACCTCTATTTTGTTGAAAATTTGTTTTTTATATTGTTGAAAATTAATCGTTGTTCGAAACTATCTTTTTGTTTAACAAATTTTTTTAATTCCTATTGAAGATTCATAATTTTAGTTAAAAATTCATGACATTGTTTGAAATTTTAACTAAATGTGTTGAAAACTTGTTTTTATTTTGGGTTGAAAATTGATTTTTTAAACTAAAAATTTAACTATTCCATTTACGGTTAAAATTTTACCTTTTTAAATTGAAAATTCAACTATTTGTTTGAAAGTTTATGTCTTTCGTTGAAATTTCTTTATTTTTTTATCTTGAAAATTAATCTTTACGTTTGAAATTTCATCTTTTTGGAACAAAATTCAAATATATCAGTTAAAGAATCATAATTTCATATTAAAATTCATATTTTTGCTTAAAATTAAAATATTCCAGTGGAACATTCATCATTATAGTTACAAAGAAATAAGTTTAAGTGAATTTTTTTTTTAAGAGAAAATTTAATTACTATTCCATTTATGGTTGGAAATTTGTATTTTTTTGTTGACAATTAATGCATTTTGTTAAACAATTTTCTTTTTAAAAGATTATTATTTTTTTGTTGAAAATTCATCTTTTAACTTTAAATTAATTTTATTTATTACTGAAAATTTAATGATTTCATTTTCTTCTTGAAATAGTATCTCTTTTAGTTGAAAATTTGTTTTTATTTTGTGTTGAAAATTAATTTTTTTTAACTGTGAACTTAATTACTTCATTTATGGCTAAAAGATTATCTTTTTGAATTAAAAATTTAATTATTTCTTGTTTTTTTGGTTCAAATTTAATCTTAGTTTTTGATCATTTATATATTTTTGGTAAAAAATGCAATTATTCCAGTTGCACATTCATAATTTTAGTGTAAAATGTATCACTTTATTTGAAAGTTGATCTATTTTGTTAAAAATTGATCTTTTTTAGTTAAAAATTCGTCTTTTTTAGTGCAAAATTGATCATATTTATTGAAAATTCATCATTTTAGTTGAAAACTGATTATTTGATTTAAAATTCAACTATTCTGGTTTGAAAATTTAACTATGTTGTTGACAAATTTGTTTTTATTATGGGTAAAAAAATATATTTTTTAGTTGACAATTTAACTATTTTGTTAAAAATTCGTATTTCTTAGCTGAAAATTTATGTATTTTGTTGAAAAATTGTCACAAATATAATAATAAATATAAGACAAAATAAAAATTTGTTTGAATTTTTATTGAAGTTCATGGACTTAGACAAATTAAAAAATTTATTATTATGTTTTGAATATTATTTAATTATTTAATTAGTTGATCTTGCCAATATGTTTAATAATATCTTGTAATATAATTTTCTCAAAGTCTTCTAATATTTTCAAAAAAATTGTTACATTTTCTAACCATATAGTTGCATCTTCAACCAAAAATTAATTTCTACCAAAAAAGACGAATTTGTAATAAAACACATTAATTTTCAATTAAAAAGGATAAATTGTCATAAAAAAATGTAATCGTTCAATTTTCATTACAAAATAATTACTGTTCAACCAAAGATATGAATTTTTAACTAAAATAATGGAATATTTAAAAGGAATAGTTACATTTTCAGTGAAAACAAATAATTATAAAAAAACTAATTAAAGAAAATGGTTACATTCTTTAGCAACAAGATGAATTTTCAACTGGAAACCTACTTGAATTTTTTTACCAAAAGGATAAAATTGCAAACCCTAAGATTAATTTTCAACATAAAAAAATTAACTACAAATAATTAAATTTTCAACCAAAAAAGATGAGATTTTAATTATAAAAAATAATTTTTTAACTAAATGGTGGAATTTCGAACTGAAATTATCAGTTTTTAGCCAAAAATGGAATAGTTACATTTTGAATCTTCAACTGGAATAGATGAATTTTCAACTCAAAAACAAATGTTTAGCGAAATAGTTGAATTTTAAACTAAAAAATATCAGCCTTCAACCAAAAGTGGAATAGTTACACTATCAATTGAAAAAAAATAACTTTCAACCAAACTGATGTTAATAAATTTTATTCTCAAATGATGAATCTTTCACTGGAATAGTTGAATTTTAAATCATAAAGACGAATTTTCAAATAAAAAAAATAATTTTTCAGCAACAGAAAAATAAAATTTTTAACAAATTAGCTCAGTCCAGAGGAAGAATTTAGAAAAAAGTTGAATTTTCCAGCAAAAAAAAATTTTCAACAAAAAAAATTCTTTTTTTACCAAAAAAAAACGAGTTTTCAACAAAAAAATATATAAATTTCCAATCAGATACTTGAATTTTCAACCAAAAATGGAATTGTTAAACTTGCAGTTAACAAATTTATTAATATGAAGCCAAAAACAAAACGAATTCTTATAAAAACAGCAATATAAAGCTATTTTTCCTATAAAATTTAATCATTTTTATTTAATTTTATATTCCAATTTAAACCAAAATTAGGCTCTCTCTCAAAAAAATGCCCTGGCTTTTAGAAAAAAAATTTCCGTACATTTCGAGGATTTCCAAGTTTATAAAAATTCCCTGACAATACCAGGTTTGCAACGAAAAATATTAATTTTCCACCAAGCGATAGAATTTTCAAAAAAATATATAAATTTCCAATCAGATACTTGAATTTTCAACCAAAAATAGAATTGTTAAACTTGTAGTTAACAAATTTAATTTGAAGCCAAAAAAAACGAATTCTTATAAAAACAGTAATAAAAAGCTACTTTTCATATAAAAAATCATTTTTATTTAATTTTATATTGCAATTAAAACCAAAATTAGGCTCTCTCTCTCAACAAAATTCTCTGGCTTTAAGAAAAAAAATTCCCGTACATTTCGAGGATATCCAAGTTTATAAAAATTCCCTGACAATAACAGGTTTGCAACAAAAATATTAATTTTTTACCAAAGAGAACGAATTTTCAACAAAATAATATATAAATTTTCAATCAGATACTTGAATTTTCAACCAAAAATAGAATTGTTAAACTTGTAGTTAACAAATTTAATTTGAAGCCAAAAAAAACGAATTCTTATAAAAACAGTAATAAAAAGCTACTTTTCATATAAAAAATCATTTTTATTTAATTTTATATTGCAATTTAAACCAAAATTAGGCTCTCTCTCAACAAAATTCTCTGGCTTTAAGAAAAAAAATTCCCGTACATTTCGAGGATTTCCAAGTTTATAAAAATTCCCTGACAATAACAGGTTTGCAACAAAAATATTAATTTTTTACCAAAGAGAAGGGATTTTCAACAAAATAATATATAAAGCAAAACGAATTTTTATCAAAACAGTCAAATACAGCAATAAAAAGCTATTTTTGCTATAAAAAATCATTTTTATTTAATTTTATATTGCAATTTAAACCAAAATTAGGCACTCTCAAAAAAATTATCTGGCTTTAAAAAAAAATTCCCTGACAATACCAGGTTTTCCAAATTTTTCCATTTAGAATAGACACCCTGTAGAAAAATAAATTTGGATACAACTCGACAAAGAGTGCAGGAAAATTTAAAATATGAATTTAGATTAATCTCTAATATGTATATAAAAGCACGAAAGTCTATGAAAAACGGAGAGTACGTCAACAACAATTTTCCACTCAGCTCACTCCCGCTAATAAAGTTCGAATCTAATTTTCTAAGTACAGTGCAATGCTAAATTTTGACTGATAATGAATATTGAACGACAATAATGAATCAATTGTATGTATTTAGAGGAGAATTACAGACCGTGTGTGTGTGTTCGCATACAGGAAGCGGTTATATCGGTCGTTATGGTAAAATACGGAAGCCAAAGATCCTCGATGTAGGTGTCGCCAAACGTCGCCTGGATCGTTTTGTTGAAATCCTTCCCAGAGAACATCGAGGTCATTGGATAAGTCAGATCCAGGATTTGCCTCCACCACTGAGTCATTTTCTAAAACCAAAATCTACTGTAACTCATTCAGACCCGGGACTCACTCCCGAGATCAAAAATTGTGCAATAGTCTCAGAAATTTGAAAAAAAAAAGTGTTTTTTCTTCTTCTTAAAATTGTGTTTTTTGCTTAGACACAGTTTACGATAGATGTAATATTTATACTAAAAAATATGAACCTTAAAATGAAAAAGAGAAATTGCCTAAAAAATCATATGTTTTAATAGAAATTAATCTTTTTTTTTTAGATAGGGATTCAAGTATTTTGTTAAAAACTCGTCTTTTTTCGTTGTTAAATCCAACTGTTGTTTATTTTTTATTAAAATCTTTTTTCTGGAAATATCGACTATTACATTCTTCTTTGAAAAATCATCTTTTTAAATTAAAAGCTCGACTCCTTGGTTCAAAGTTGAACTAGTTCATTAAAAGTTCTTGTTTATTTGTTGTAAGACTTATAATTTTAGTTCAACTGTTTTATAGAAACATATATTTTTTCTTTTTACTTGAAAATTTTACAATTTGGTGGAAAATTAATCTATTCGGTTGCAAATTAACTTGTTTGTTGAGAAATCATCATTTTCATAAAAAATATATTGGCTTTCGTAGAAAATTAAGATATTTACTTAGAAATTCAATTATTGAGTTAAAAATTTAACTATTTTGTTGAAAATTAATTGTACTGAACAAAAATTATACAAGTATTTAGTTGAACTTTTTTATTATTGATGTAGGATACTTGACCAGAGAAATTAATAAATAATTTTATATGTTAATTTTGTCTATGACAAAAGAGTTCAACTTTTAACCAAATAGTTAAGTTTTTAATTAAAAGAAAGATGAATTCGCAACGAACAATCTAACCAAATTTTCTATTATAATTCAGAAATATCTGTTTTGAAAATACTACTTCTACTCTAAAAAATACTTGAATTACTTTCTTTATCTAAAATTTGGAAGTGGAAATTTTCCATTTCCAAATTTTTTCCATTTTACATTTTTCAAAAAAATTCCATTAATTTCCGTAAAATTATAGTGAATTTAGAGAAAATTAAGATAAACAAGAATTCGATGAAATTCATAAAAATTCAAGGTAATTAAAAAAATTGAAATGAATCAGATTAAAAAACTTCTTTAAATTCAGAAAATTTCAAATGAGCTTAGAAAAATTCAAGTTAATCCAAAAGAATTTTACGAAATGCCTAAGAATAAAGTAAGGGACAAAGACTTCAGGATCAATCAAATAAAAACTTTTTAAAAATCAAAAAAATCCATAGAATTATGTAGAATTGAGTAGATTTAGAAGAATTCAAATGAACTAAACCAATTCTAGATAATTCCAAGAAATTAACAAGAATTCGGATTAATTAATAACAATTCAGGGTGAATTCCAAAACATAATTTAGAAACTCTTGATATCTTTGAGTCCCTACTAATTTATAAGCAAAAAAGAATTAAAATGAATTAAAAAATCGAAAAAATTCCATTGGTTTCAGTAAAATTTGAGTGGATTTAGAGGATTTAAAGGAAAGGATAAGAATCCGATAAAATGTATAAAAAATCAAACAAATCCATGGAATTAAGTAGAATTGAGTAGATTTAGAAGAATTCAAATGAATTAAAAAAATTCTAGAGAATTCCAAGGAATTAAAAAGAATTTTGATTAATTAATAAGAATTCAGGACGAATTCCAAAAAATAATTTAAAATCTCTTCAAATCTTTGAATCGCTACTAATCTATAAGCAAAAAATAATTAAAATGAATGATAAATAATTTGTAAAATCGAAAAAATTCCATTGGTTTCAGTAAAATTTGAGTGGATTTAGAGGATTTAAGGGAAATAAGAAGAATTCGATGAAATTTAGAAGAATTCAAATGAACTAAACAAATTCTAGAGAATTCCAAGGAATTAAAAAAATAGGATTGATTATTAAGAATTCAGGGTGAATTCCAAAACATAATTTAGAAACTCTTGATATCTTTGAGTCCCTACTAATTTATAAGCAAAAAAGAATTAAAATGAATTAGAAATAATTTTTAAAAATCGAAAAAATTCCATTGGTTTCAGTAAAATTTGAGTGGATTTAGAGGATTTAAAGGAAAGGATAAGAATCCGATAAAATGTATAAAAAATCAAACAAATCCATGGAATTAAGTAGAATTGAGTAGATTTAGAAGAATTCAAATGAATTAAAAAAATTCTAGAGAATTCCAAGGAATTAAAAAGAATTTTGATTAATTAATAAGAATTCAGGACGAATTCCAAAAAAATAATTTAAAATCTCTTCAAATCTTTGAATCGCTACTAATCTCTAAGCAAAAAATAATTAAAATGAATGAAAAATAATTTTTAAAATCGACAAAATTCCATTGGTTTCAGTAAAATTTGAGTGGATTTAGAGGATTTAAGGGAAATGAGAAGAATTCGATGAAATTTAGAAGAATTCAAATGAACTAAACAAATTCTAGAGAATTCCAAGGAATTAAAAAAATAGGATTGATTATTAAGAATTCAGGGTAAATTCTATAAAATAATTTAAAATCTCTTAAATCTTTGAATCTCTACTAATTTATAAGCAAAAAATAATTAAAATTAATGAGAAATAATTTTTAAAAAAGAAAAAATTCCATTGGTTTCAGTAAAATTTGAGTGGATTAGAGGATTTAAGGGAAATGAGAAGAATTCGATGAAATTTAGAAGAATTCAAATAAACTAAACGAATCCTAGAGAATTCCAAGGAATTAGAAAAAATAGGATTTATTATTAAGAATTCAGAGTAAAACCCTAAGAATAATTTCAGTTTATTTTTAAAAACTAAAAGAATTCAGAATGAATTAATACGAATTTCAAATTAATGCAAAAAATATTTGAATATCTCTTGAAATCTTTGCAACTCTACGAAATTCCTCACTTCTTGTGAAAAATTGTTTGAAATTAATGAAAATTTAAAAAATTCCTTTAAATTATTAAAATCCTTAGAAATTCCTTGACATTGTTAGAATATCTTTAAGATGCCTTAGATTCTTTTAAAATACCCTAAAATAATTCTAAGTCTTTGAAATCCCTTTAAACTATTGTGGTGAATAAAAAATGCATTTCTGGTAATCTTTTAAAATGCCCTAAAGCTCTTTAAAATGCCAAGGAACAAAGAAAATAAATTAAAATATTTCAAATCCTTTGATGATTTTATCAAATGAATTTAAAACATTCAAAAGAATTCGATAGAATTTTAATTAATTCAGTATAAATTAATAAGAATTCAGGGTCAATTCCAAAAACCATTTTCATTACTTTTCAAATCTTTGAAAACCTACAAAATACCTTAATTTTTTTTGTATACATTCTTTAAAACCCGCTAAAATATTATTAAATCCCAAGAAGTTCTATGAGATCTGACGATTTTTCCTTAAAGCCTGGAAAATTTTTTATTCTTAAATATTCCAATCACTTTTGAAATCTCTTCAAATTATTCAAAATCAATAAAAAATTTCTAGGAATCTTTTGACATTCCCTAAAATAGTTAAAATGCTATGAAAACCTACAAAATACCTGACGTTTCATGAATAAATTCTTTGAAATCAACTAAAATTTGTATAAACTCCCTTAAAATCATTGCAATTCTCGGAAATTATATCGAATCCTGTGTAATTTTGAAAAATGCCATAGAAACTTGAAGATCCTGTAAAATCGTTTCATATATTCCGAAACTAAAAAATATTTTTTAGTGAAAAATTAGTCTTTCTCGGTATAGAATTTATCATCTTTGTTGAAAATTTATCTATTTAGTTATAAATTCAACTATTTCAGTTGAAGATTCATCGTTGTAGTTAAAAATTAATTTTTTTTGTTTGTTTAAAATTCAATTATTCCAGTTAAAGTTTCTACCTTTTGTTGAAAAATTATCACTTATGCTGAAAATTTGTTTTAATTTTGGGTTGATAATTAATTTTTGTAACTGAGGATTTAATTATTTCATTTAGGTTTAAAAATTGAAAGTCTTTTGTTGAAAATTCGTTTGTTTTCTTTTAGTGCAAATTAATCTTTGCGTTTCAAGTTTTATCTTTTTGGTAAAAAATTTAACTATGTTTAAAATTTATTTTTACTTTGGGTTGGAAATTAATTGTTTTAACTGATAATTTAAGTATTTTATTTTTTTAATTGAGAATTCATCTGGTCTGTTAGAAAACTTGTTTTTATTTTTGGTTGATAATATATATTTTTTAGTTAAAAATTTGTCTTTCTGGGTAGAAAATTATTCATCTTTACTGAAAATTCATCACTTTTCTTGAAAATTTGTTTTTATTTAGAATGGATAATTAATTTTTGTCATTAAACATTTAATTATTCCATTTAGGTTTAACAATTTATATTTTTTGGTTGAAAATTCGTCTTTCTCGTTGGAATATTTTTCGACTCTATTTTTTATTAGAAATTGATATTTTTCGATTAAAAATTCAAGTATTTAGTTAAAAAATACAGAAACGAAAAAAGTATAAACTAAAAATTAATCAAATTGAATTTTACCAACATCACATCCATTATTCAAAGTATTTATTTAAAAATTTATGTAATTTGTTAAAAATTGGTCTTTTTCGGTAGAAGATGAGTATTTTTTTTGAAAATTAAACTGTTCGTTTAAAAATTTATGTACTTGGTGCAAAATTTTCATTTTTTTTTTTGGTAGAAAATAATAAATTTTCTTGTTTAAAAATTCATCTTTTGTTTGAAACTTTAGCTATTTGGTTGAATTTGTTGATATTTCATTTTTTGTTTTATTTGAAAATAGTGTTTTTAATGTCATTTTTTTTTAATAGTAGAAAAATAGTGCAATCACTTAAAAATAGTGTCATAAAATTTTCCAGAATTAAGCTTACGTGCAAAATTTACACAAAATTATATTGCCTTTTTTGCTAAAATATCAACTATTACATTTTTCGTTAAAAATTCAACTTCTTGGTTAAAATTTTAACCACTTCCTGGAAAATTAATTTTTTTGGTTCCAAGTTCATAATTTTAGTTGAAAAATGTTTGTTTTTATTGTTAAAAATTTATTCTTTTAAATGAAAATTTAATTTTTTAAGTGAAATTTCCACTTCTTCATTGAAAATTTAACTATATGCTAGAAAATTTTTACAATTTGGTTAAAAATTTGCCTTTTTTGGTCGAAAATACATTTGTTGGGTTAGACGTGCTACTGTTTGTTTGAAAATTAATGTTTGTTAGTAAAATCCATGTTTTATTTATTTCAAATTAAATTATACTTTTGTTGAAATATCAGTTGCGAATTTAGAAACATGTGTGCATTCTAAAAAATCTTGAGTGGGTAAATTGAAACTTAAAAATTATCTAGCAAATTATTGTAAATATCATACATATTTTGCGTTACTGTATTTCCCTATAATTTATTTTTGTTGCTAAAAAGAATTTTCATATAAAATCAGAAATTTTTAAAGTAGGAATTATTCGATTTCAAAGATTCGAAATTAAGATCTGAAAATTTTTCTTGAAAATAATAAAATTTACAAGTTTGAACAATTCCTAAAGTTTTAAATATTTTTCGTCGAAAATAAAAGTTTTATCTTTAAATTGTAATGTCAATTTTCATTAATTATCAAAAATATTGTTCTGGATTTTCTTGCCTGTCATTTTATATAATAGATACTATAAAATACAAACATTTAACCCTAAAACGGTACACTGGTGCGAATTTGCACCTGAAGTTTTTTCATTTTGTTGGCATTTACGCAAACACAGCTGCAGCGGATTATTTACACATATATTAAATATATGTGACATATGCTAGTTGTTTATTATATGTTCGATATATTAAATAATTAATATTAACATTACATAAAAACCAATTCGCACCAGTGTACCGTTTGAGGGTTGATAAAAATAATTTTACATTTTAATTCAGAAATTACTTGAGCCATTGGATTTTTAGTTAGATTAAAAAATAATAATAATAATTTGAAATTACCCTCGACCACTCGCGAGCTTTCTGGGTGACAGTGACAATGTTTTTCTCCATGCACCAGAGGGCGCCCATGAAAGCACCGATACTGACTCCACCGACCATGTCAATCGGAATTCCGGCTTCGAGAATCGCCTTCAACATTCCTATGTGAGCGGCTCCTCTGGCGCCACCACCTCCGAGAACCAGACCAACCGATGTGCCAGTTAACCATCGAGCAAGTCTGCTAAAATCACTGTGGACGTTCGGCTCAGACATCAGGACTTTCGAGTAGAGCTCATTCTGTTCAAAAATAAAAGGTGTTTCATACCTTCAATTTGAAAGAAAGAAACGAATTTTCATAGAAAATCATAAAAGTATCGAAGAAGGCTCGAAATTTTAACAAATTGTAAGCAGCTTTAACTTTTTTCACTGAAAATTATTATATTAGAAAGATACAAATTTTTCATACAAAATTTATTTTTTCGATTTTGTTAGCGTTTTTTCTTTTGACTGGGGATTAACATTTTTTAACAAAAATCATTAGATTTTAAAGTTTCATCACTTTTGGAAAATTGTATGGTAATTTTTTATGATAAAGTTGATATATTAAAACAAAAATCATTATAATTTGATATCATTTGATTAATAATTTGATATAATTTGATTATTTTTCTGTTTTTCATCGGAAATCAGTATTTTTAGTAAAAAAAAAAATAGATGATAAGAATGATTCGTAATTTTTAACAATTTTAGGTGATGTTAGAGTTTTATACCGAAAATGGGTCATTTTAATCACAAATTATTATATCAGAAAGATAAAATTTTTTTAAATAAATTGATTTTTTCGGTTTTAAAAATTTTTTTAAACGGGGATTGACATTTTTACACAAAAATCATTAGATTTTAAAGTTTCATGATTTTTGGAAAATTTTATGGTGCACTATAACTTTTTATAATAAAATTGGTATATTAAAAAAAAATTCATAAATTTTAATAATTTTGGGTTATGTTAGCTTTTTATACCGGAAATAGATACTTTTAATCACAAATTATTAGATTAGAAAAATAAAAAATTTTCCAACAAATTGCTTTTTCGGTTTTGGTAACGTTTTTTTTTTTTTGCAGAGGATTGACATTTTTAAACAAAATCATTAGATTTTAAAGGTTAAGCATTTTTGAACAATTTTAGGTTACGTTATAACGTTTTAGAATAAAATTAGTATATTTTGTTTTATATCAGTTATTTTCTTCAGAAATCGGTATTTTTAATAACAAATTTGTTTTTAAATACGATTCTCCAATTTTAACAATTTAAAATTATTATTGATGTTGGTTTTTTGACCAGAGAAATTAATCAATAGTATTGGATGTATTTTCAATCAAAAATAATTAGATTTAAAAGATTTAAAAATGTGTGGGTACAATATTTATAATCTTTTAACCAATTTTCATTTTATCCATACTTTTCGTCGGAAATTGGTATTTTTAATAAAAAATTTAGTTTCAAAGACAATTTTATAAATTTTAACAATTTTAGGTTACGTTAGCATTATATACACCAACTGGATATTTTTAAACGAAAGTAAGTAATGTTTGAACAAGACTTGCAATTTTTAAGAGTTTGAGGTGATCTTAACGTTTTTCATAGGAAATACTTTATTTCAACAAAAAACATCAGATTTAAAGGTTTATAATAGCCATCATTTAATGTTACGTTATAGCGTTTATTTAAAAAATTGTTATTTCAAAAACAAATGTCATCAGAAGGCTAATTTTTTTTAAAACAATTTTAGATTAAGTTACAGAGTTTTATAACAAAAAGTTGTAGTTTAAAACAAAAATCATTATAATTAAAATAATATTTATAGTCGTTAATTAATTTGGATTATGTTAGTGTTTTTCGTCGGAAGCTGATATCTTTAATTTAAAAAATAATAGATTTGTCTGTAATCAAAATTAATTTTTTTGGTAGAGAAATAATATTCTTGTGTAACAATTTAATAATTTGATTAAAAATTCATATAATTTATTCAAATTTCGTCTTTTTCGGTAGAAAATTAATGTTTTTTGTTTAAAAATTCATTGTGTTGGTCGATAATTCAAATATTGCAGCTAAATATATATATTATTTTAGTTGAAAACTCATCTTTTTGTTTAAAAATTAAATTATTTGGTTGAAAATTGAAGCATTTTATTAAAAATGTATGTATTTTGTTCAAAAATACATCTTTTTGTTAGAAAATCAATCTTTTTGTTTAAAAATTCAATTATTTCGTTCAAAAATCAATTATTTGGTTCAAAAATCTTTTTTGTATAAAAATTCATCATGTTGGTCAAAAATTCAGGTTTTGCCTAAGTATTGTATAAATATTTTGTTGAAAAATTAAGAATTTGATTATAAATGTTGTATTTTGTTCAGAAAACCGTCTTTTTGAAAGAAAATTGATCTTTTTGTTTAGAAACTCAATTATTTGGTTGGAAATTCAATTAAATTGTTCAAATTTCGTCCTTTTGTTTAAAAAATCATCTTGTTGGTCGAAAACTCAAGTATTTGATTAAAAACTTAAGTGTTTTTGTTAAAAAAATTCGTCCTTTTGGTAGAAAATTAATCTTTTTGTTTAAAAATTTAATTTATTTGTTAAAATTTCATTTTTGGTAGAAAATTTTTCTTTTTTGTATAAAAATTCATCTTTCTTGGTCAAAAATTCAAGTACTGCAGTTAAATACATATTACATTAGCTGAAAACTTATCTTTCTGTTTAAAAATAAAACTATTTGGTTGAAAATTTAAGTATTTGATTTAAAATATTGTGTTTTCTTAAAAAAAATCGTCTTTTTGATAGAAAATCAATATTTTGTTTAAAAACTCAATTATTTGGTTGAAATTTAAATTAAATTCTTAAAATTTCGTCTTCTTGAAAAAAAATTAATCTTTTTTGTATAAAAATTCATCTTGTCGGTCAAAAATTCAACTATTGCAGTTAAATACATATTATTTTATTTGAAAACTTATCTTTTTTTTAAATAAAACTATTTGGTTGAAAATTTAAATATTTCATTAAAAATATATTTGTTTTGTTAAAAAATTCATCTTTTTGACAGAAAATCAATCGTTTTGTTAAAAAATTTAATTATTGTATTAAAAAATCAATCTTCTTTTTTTTTAATTCAATTAATTTGTTAAAATTTCATCTTGTGGGAAAAAATTCAAGTATTGTAGTCAAATATACATTATTTTAGTTTAAAACTTCTCTTTTTGTATGAAAATAAAACGATTTGGTTGTAAATTTAACTAACAAGCTAAAAACTGATATATTTTGTTTCAAAATTCATCTTTTCTTATAGAAAACTAATTTTCCTGGCTAAAAAATCAATTGTTTACTTAAAAATTTATGTATTTTGTCAATAGTTAATTTTTTTGGTAGAAAATTAATTTTCTGTATTTAAAATTTTCCGTCTTCGTAGAAAATCAATCTTTTCGGTTAAAAATTCAAATATCTGATTAAAAATGCATGTGTTTTGTTCAAAAATTCATCTTTTTGGTAGAAAATCAATCGTTTTGTTTAAAAATTGAATTATTGCATTAAAAAATCAATCTTTTTGTTAAGAAATTCAATTAATTTTTTTAAATTTCATCTTTTTGGCAGAAAATTAATCTTTTTAGTATAAAAATTCATCTTGTTGGAAAAAATTCAAGTAATGCAGTCAAATATATATTATTTTATTTGAAAACTTATTTTTTTTTTTTAAATAAAACTATTTGGTTGAAAATTTAAATATTTCATTAAAAACATATTTGTTTTGTTAAAAAATTCATCTTTTTGATAGAAAATCAATCGTATTGTTTAAAAATTTAATTATTGTAATAAAAAATCAATCTTTTTGTTTAAAAATTCAATTAATTTGTTAAAATTTCATCTGTTTGGCAGAAAATTAATCTTTTTAGTATAAAAATTCATCTTGTTGGAAAAAAATCAAGTATTGTAGTCAAATATATATTATTTTAGTTCAAAACTTCTCTGTTTGTATGAAAATAAAACGATTTGGTTGTAAATTTAACTAACAGGCTAAAAACTGAATTTTCCTTCTTGGTAGAAAATCAATCTTTTCGGTTAAAAATTCAAATATTTGATTAAAAGTGCATGAAATTTATTCAAGTTTCGTCTTTTTGGTAAAAAAATTAATCTTTTTCTTTAAAAATGTATCTTGTTTGAAAATTCAAGTATTGCAGTTAAATATGTATGATTTTGTGTAAGAACCCTCCTTTTAGATTATTTTTCTTTATTCAGAATTTGCCTTCTTGGTAGAAAATCAATCTTTTCGGTTAAAAATGTGAATATTTTATTAAAATGGCAGGTCATTTATTAAAATTTCGTCTTTTCGGTAGAAAATTAATCTTCTTGTTTAAAAATTCATTTGGTTTTTTGATAATTAAAGTATTACAGTTAAATATATATTATTTTGAGTGAAAACTCACCTTTTCGGTTAAAAATAAAAGTGTTTAATTGAAAAATTTAACTATTTGCTTAGAAATTTATGTATTTTCTTCACATTTTTCTTTATATTACAGAAGATTAAACTTCTTTATTCAAAATTCGTCTTTTTTGTAGAAAATCAATCTTTTTGTTTAAAAATTCAATTATTTGGTTGAAAATTCATGTAATTTGATCAAATTTCGTCTTTTTGGTAGAAAATTAATCTTCTTGTTTAAAAATTCAAATATTGCAGTTAAATAAGTATTATTTTGTGTAAAACCTCACCTTTTACGTTGAAAATAAAACTATTTTGCTTAAAGTTAAACACTTATGAAAAATTCATCTTTTTTATTCAAAATTAATTTATTACAGTTAAATATTAAAAATGTTAGTAGAAAATACACTTTGGTTAGAACTTTTTTCCTTCTTTTTTTGGAAAATTAATTTGTTTTAATTGAAAATTTAACTATTCCATTTTTGATTAAAAACAGTTTCCGAAAATAACCAAATTGGGAAATTCACTACGCAAAAGATATGAATGAAATATTATTTTCCACAAATAACCCTCATAAGTCTATTTTATAGGGTTCTAAACTAACCCTACAAGTGAAAAAAATGAGTTTTCCGAATTTTTGGCTCTGATTATGATTTTTTTACGCTTTTTAAATGCAGATGGTTGATAATAAACAAAATACTACTTCATACTCATCATTAGATGCTTACATAAATTGTTTAAGCAATTAATCATTATTTTGTTAATGATACTCAATTTCAATAATGTTAGAAAATTGCCCTTTTTTCTGAAATCTTCTACGTTTTCCCCAGTTTGTACTTAGGATGAGTTAATAATATAAATAATTCTAAACAACCTAATTGCTTAAACAAGTGATTATTGTTCGCAACTATGTTTTCTTATAATGATGTTAGGTAATTGTTATTTTTTTGGTGAAATGTTAAACTTTTTTTGTCCACTTATCACTTTTCATGGTAATAATTCATGCAAATCAATCAAAAATAGTTTTTGAATTAATTTATTATTGTTTATAATTATCTTTTCTTAGATAAGTTCAAAAAATTTTCTGTTTTTTCTGAACTGTTCAACTTTCGTCTGTCGAAATAGTTTTATTTTCAAAGAAAAAGATAAATTTTCAACTAAAATAATATATATTTAACTGCAATACTTGAATTTTCGACCAAAAAGATGAATTTTTATACAAAAAAAATTAATTTTCTACCAAAGAGATAAAATTTTAACAAATTAATTGAATTTTTGAACAAAGCACATACATTTTCAATCAAATACTTGAATTTTCAACCAAATATTTTTATTTTAAAACAAAAAGGTACGTTTTCAAAAAAATAATATGTATTTAACTGCAATACTTTAATTTTTGGCCAACAAGATGAATTCTTATACAAAAAAGAATAATTTTCTACCAAAAAGATTAAATGTTTACAAGATTAATTAAATTTTCAACTAAATATTTGATTTTTTCAACAAAAAGATTAATTTTCTACCAAAAAGACAAAATTTTAACAATTTAATTTAATTTAATTTTCAACCAAATGATTGAATTTTTAGACAAAAAGATTGGTTTTCCTTAAAAAAGACGAATTTTTTAACAAAGCACAGACATTTTTAATCAAATACTTGAATTTCCAACCGAATAGTTATATTTTCAAACAAAAAATATAAGTTTTCAACTAAAATAATATGTATTTACTTGCAGTACTTGAATTTTTGACCAACCAGATGAATTCTAATACAAAAAAGAATCATTTTCTACCAAAAAGATGAAATGGTTACAAAATTAATTGAATTTTCA
>NC_046665.1:110998613-111000336 GCF_010883055.1 Belonocnema kinseyi | reverse complement strand
GAATCATTTTCTACCAAAAAGATGAAATGGTTACAAAATTAATTGAATTTTCAGCAAATAATTGAGTTTTTTAACAAAAAGATTAATTTTCTACCAAAAAGAAGAAATTTTAACAATTTAATTTTCAACCAAATAATTGAGTTTTTAAACCAAAAAGATTGATTTTCTACCAAAAAGACAAATTTTTGAACAAAGCACATACATTTTTAATCAAATACTTGAATTTCCAACCAAATAGTTTTATTTTCAAACAAAAAATATAAGTTTTCAACTAAAATAATATGTATTTAATTGTAGTACTTGAATTTTTGACCAACCAGATGAATTCTTATACAAAAAAGAATAATTTTCTACTAAAAAGATGAAATGTTTACAAAATTAATTAAGTTTTCAACCAAATAATTGATTTTTTCAAAAAAAAAATAATAATTTTCTACCAAAAAGACAAAATTTTAACAATTTAATTTAATTTTCAACCACATAATTTAGTTTTTAAACAAAAAGATTGATATTCATTAAAAAAGACGAATTTTTTATCAAAACACACCTTTTATAATCAAATACTTTAATTTTTAACCAAATAGTTCTATTTTTAAACAAAAAAGATAATTTTTGCAACTAAAATAATATGTATTTAATTGCAGTACTTGCATTTTTGCCCATCAAGATGAATTTTTATACAAAAAAGATTGATTTTCTACCAAAAAGACGAAATTTTAACAATTTAATGTACTTTTCAACCAAATAATTAAGTTTTTAAACCAAAAAGACGAATTTTTGAACAAAGCACATCATGTTTTAATCAAATACTTGAATTTTCAACGAATAGTTTTATTTTCAGAAAAAAAAATAATTTTTCAACTAAAATAATATATATTTAACATCTATACTTCAATTTTTGATCAACAAGATAAATTTTTAAACAAAAAAGATTAATTTTCTACAAAAAAGATGAAATTTTAACAAATGAATTGAAGTTTTAAACAAAAATATTAATTTTTTAATGCAATAATTAAATTTTTAAACAAAATGATTGTCTTTCTACCAAAAAGATAAATTTTTGAACACATCACATACATTTTTAATTAAATATTTGAATTTTCAACCAAATAGTTTTATTTTCCAAAAAAAAAGATAAATTTTCAACTAAAATAATATATGTTTAACTTCTGTACTTGAATTTTTGATCAACAAGATGAATTTTTAAACAAAAAAGATTAATTTTCTACCAAAAAGATGAAATTTTAACAAATAAATTGAATTTTTAAACAAAATGATTGATTTTCTGCCAAAAAGATACATTTTTGAACATATCACATACATTTTTAATGAAATATTTGAATTTTCAACCAATAGTTTTATTTAAAAAAAAAAAGATAAGTTTTCAACTAAAATAATATATATCTAACTTCTATACTTGAATTTTTGATCAACAAGATGAATTTTTAAACGAAAAAGATTAATTTTCTACCAAAAAAGACGACATTTTAACAATTAAAATTGAAAGCCGCAAAATTTTCATATTTTTTGCCTAGTGACTTTCTCAATTTCTTGATCTTCGGCAATTTTTCCGCGTTTCGGCAACGCAAGGGGTACTGGAAGAGCGAGTCCGAGCGCTAAGGACGTGTTATAAAATCCAAACGCCCAATGGTTATAATCATATTTTAATTTAATAATTACATAAATCAAGAACAAAAAAAATCGCGCTTGCTTGATCTCTAGT
>NC_046665.1:110984055-110998513 GCF_010883055.1 Belonocnema kinseyi | reverse complement strand
GATTGACCAAGTGTATAGAGCTCCAAGGAGATTATGTTGAAAAATAAAAAAAAATTGTTTTTATACTTCATTCTAAGGACTTATTGAACTACCCTCGTATTTCTAAATCTTTTGAAACTCCTGATATACTCACAATTCGATACTGCGACTTCCTGGTAAACATTCTCTTGGGACATTGGATGTGGTGATGACTAGAGACCCAAGATCTCATGTTGAGCCACTCAACTGTATTAGTTGGCCTCAGTCCGCTCTGCTCCTTGTGCAGAAGCACCAATTCCTTCTGCGTTCTCATCGCCAATCTCTCAACTTCCCGTTCCGTTCTGCCCAAACTCGGGGGCCTATCACCCAGGCCCACTATCAGAATACAATCCGCCTGTCTCACGCATCTTTGCGTCCACAAAGTGTAGGTCGAGTCACACTGGTAAAGCGAAATCCGGTGCTGATCTTCTTGCTGCGCGAGCCACGATGTCAATCGGTACTCGTTCATCGGCTCCATTATACTACTTCCCAAAGTCTACACAAATCACAGAAAACAAAGCAAAGATATTGAATAGCCATTTTTTTTCTTAGAAACTTATTTTTTGTTAAAACATCTGCCCGCTTGGCGGGCACATTCTCGTCGCGCGCTACACGCGCGGCTCGCTTCGCTCGCAAGTTTGAACGCGCCTAGGATGCGCGACGGTTGTATCTCGCGCTTCGCGCTCGGATATTTATTCTTTGCAGTTGGAATGTTTGAAAAAAACTTTATCAAAAAGATCTCTTTTAGATGGCAGTATTTATGTGAAATTGTTATATGAAATTGTAGATCTTTTTTGGGATAACCATTTTTATTAATTCATATTTTTTCGTATCCTACATAGTTTGTCCACAAAATGGATTTTTTACTTTTCATTATTTTTTGTGCAATCAAAATTTGAATTTTCGATTTTTGAAGAAAATCCAAAAGTTGTTTATGATAATCTTGTAGGGCTGTCAAAAAGAAATGTTTTTCTTCTCTTGACTTTTTTTCATATCGTGCGTTTTTTGGCTCCGAATTTTGATTTTCGGTTGATTAAAAAAATTTTGAAAACGCTATAACTCTGAGAATTTTCTTTTTATCGAAAAAAGTCGTAAGGATAAATTGTTTTATCTTTTTAATACTATAAATATCCGTACATGGAATTTTCAAATTAAAAAAAAAGTTGTCTCAAAAATTTTCAAAATGCGCTCAATTTTGAATTTTTATCAAAAATGGCTGGTTCACGAACTCGTCCTTTCTTTTAGGACCTGAAAAAAGTGTGCCAAAGATGAATTTGATTCGTTTATTTTTTCGAAAGTTATCGTGTTTACGGACGGCCGGACGGACAGACAGACACCATCGTGAAAACCTGATTTTCGGATTCAGGGGATCTCGAAACGTGAAGATCCGTTGAAAAAGTGTGATGTCAAATTTCCGACAATTCTAATACTTTCTCAATCATAAATGCCTCTCAATCATAAATGTAAAAAAAATACAGGGTGGCAACTTTTTTTTAAATTTTCGTCTCCCGGCTTTCTCCCGATAAATATTCTTGATTTCTCACGGTTTGTAAAAAAAAATAACTCTCTTTCCGAAACCCCCAGCACTATCAATTGCGGAATTCAATAAATATCAGAAAAACTATTTTGTACGAAATTAATTGAATTTCAATCATATAATAAGAAGGATAAGGAAATTTGTATGGCTAATCAAGGAAAATACGGTGATGCGTTTTATTGCAGACTAGCAGTAAATATACGCGCACAGATCGCGCTTTCCTGTCTCTGAATTTCTATTTACTAATATGAAAATATGCAAATTTAAAAATCGATTATTAACCCTTTAACGGCCACTGGTGGCAGCTGAGCAACGTTCATGATTTTCGATTTTCCTAATTTCAAGGTAACGAGCTTAGAATTCGGCAAAATAAATACGTGCGTTAGATCAAAGTGGACTATTCCGCATCTCGTAAGGTGATTTTCAATTATTGTATAGTCAATAGAAACCGAGAAAATGGTAAACAATAAATAATATTTTTTTGAAAAAATCGATCAGCAAACGACCATACACTGTTCCTAAATTTTTTTCAGAATTTTTATTTAATGGGATTAAGGCTTGGCCGTTAAAGAGTTGAACCAATTTTTTAATATTATTGAGAAAAAGGAGTTGTATTTTATACTTTCTAAGTCGAATAAAGCTACATTTTCAGTTAAAAAATTAATTAAAAAAAAGCGTTTTACAGTAAACAGTTGAATTTTCAACCAAAGAAATAATTTTCAACAATATAGTTAAACTTAAAAACAAAAAGACTACTTTTTATCCAAAAACGATGACGTTTTAACAAAATAGTTGAATTCCCTACCAGATAGTTGCACTTTCATCACAGTAAGGTCAAATTTGTACCAAAACAGATTATTAATTTTTAATAAAAATCGACAAACTTTTCTTTAATAGTTGAACTTTCATTCATAAAGTATGACTTTTTAACAAAATAGTTTAATTTTAAAACAAACTGTTGCATTTTTATCCAAGAAAAATAGAAATTTAAATATCTTATTGAATATTCGAATTGAAAATTCATACTTTCATACATCTAATAAGATATATGAAATTTTTTTGTTAAGAATTCACATTTTTTGTTTGAGAACTATGCTTGGTTAAATAGAAATGGCTGGAAATTTAATTAAAAAACCGGGATTTTATTACTTATCACAGTCAAATTCAAGTTTCGATTATTTTAATAATTTTTGTCAATACAAAAAATATATTACTTTAGTTGAAAATTCATCAGTTTGGTTAAAAATAAAACTTTTCTTGTTCAAAATTCAACAATTTGGTTGAAATTTTGTCTTTTTTAATTGAAAATTCAATTGTTTCATTGAAAATCCTAATATTTGGTTAAAAATTTATTTTCGTTGTCAAAATGATATTTTTCTTTGTAAGTTAATCTTCTTGCTTAAAATTTTTTTTCGGTTAAAAATGCAAATGATAAGAGTTAAATGTGGATCATTTTAGTTAAAAATTCATTTTTAGGTTGGAAATAAAATTACTTGGTTGAAAGTTAAACTCTTTTATTCTGGATAAAAATTTAATTATCCAATTTTTAGTTCAAAAATTATATTTTTTAGTAGAAAATTCGCCTTTTTTGATAGAAATTAATCTTCTTGGTTAACAATTCATCTTTTTGGTCAAACATGCAATGAATCTACTTAAAGATTCAGAATTTCAGTTTAAAATTCGTCATTATCGTTTAAAATTCAACTATTCCAATTAAATATTTATAATTTTATTTGAAAGTTCATTACTTTGTTTGAAAATGTAACTATTTTTTTTTCTAAGTTAGATTTTGTTGTTGAAAGTAATTTTTTAAATTGGAAACTTAATTTATTCTCATTGAATATTCCATACTTCTGGTTGAAAATTCTTTTGTTTAGTTAAACATTAATATTTTTAACTTTAAATTTAATTATTTAAATTTCGATTCACAATTGATCTTTTTTAGTAAAAGTTAATTTTTTTATTTGAAAATTCAAATATTTCAGTTGAAGATTCATGTTAATATTCCATTTTTTGGCAGAAAATTGATATTTTTATTTGAAAATTCATCTTCTTATTTCAAAATTCATCTTTTTGGTTTATAATTAATATTCAAATATCAGAATTTTAATATTGTAATACTTTTAACATAGAATCTTTTATAAATGGGATAAGACAGTATTTCAGACATGAAAATGGCTTTTTAACAAAATACTTGGATTTTCAACAAAATATTCAAACAAATTTTACTATAATATTTGAATTTTCAACCTAAAAAGATAAATTCCCAACAGAAAAGTGTCATAGTTTATATTTTAATAAAAAAAGATGAAATTTATATTTTTTTAAATAATTTTAAAACCAAAAAGATGAATTTTCAACAAATAAAGATTCTTCACTCAAGGAAAAAAAAGTCTGTCTAAATTGTTCAACCTTCAAACCGAAAGACGAATTTTCACCAGAAAAATTGAATTTTCAAAAAAAAGTATGACTTCATCAAGAAATTAATTTTCCACGAAACTGATGCATTTTCACCCAACAAAAATGAAATTTCAAAACAAAATTTTTTTTACCAAAAAAGCAGAATTTTGCTACTTAAAAAAAATTAATCTTTAAAAAATGGGAAAGCTACATTTTCAGTTAAAAATTAATTTTAAAAAAGGCTTTTCCACTAAACAGTTGAATTTTCAACCAAAGAAATAATTTTCAACAAAATATTTCAAATTTAAATCAAAGAGGTGAATTTTCAACTAAAAATATAAATCTCTAAAATAAAAAATAAAATGATTTCTTAACCGAAAAGTTGGACTTTCATATCAAAATGACATTCCCACTAAAATAGATGAATTTTTAAATCAGAAGATAAATTTTTAAACAAAAATAGTTGAATTTTCTGTTCAAAAAGACTACTTTTTATAAAAAAGTATGGTTTTTTAACAAAATAGTTTAATTTTAAAACAAACTGTTGCATTTTTATCCAAGAAAAATGGAAATTCTACTAAAACAGGTGCATTTTTAAATCAATAAGTCAAACTTTCAAAAAAGAGATGAATTTGCAACCGAACAGTTGCATTTTTATTCATGAAAGATGAAATTTCTTCTAAAGCAGATAAATTAAAAAGAAAAACTTTTTAGAAAATAGTTAAAAAGAAGATTCAGTTCATTTCAACGTCAAAATATAAATTTTAAACAAAAAGTAATTTTACAATAAAATAGTTAAATTTTCAACAAAACAGTGGAATTTTTAACAAAAAAAATTTTTTTTAACAATACAGTGTATTATATCAACCAAACATTTCCATTTTTATCAAATAAACATAAAATTTCTCTTAAAATAGCTGAAATTTTTATTTAAACCCCAAATTTTGTTAAATAAGGTGAATTTTCATCCAGAATAGAGTTCATTTCTCTTTTCAACAACAAAATATTAAATTTAAAACAAAAATCAGACTTTTTTAAAAAGTATGACTTTTGAAGAAAATTGTTGAATTTTCTACCAAATAGTTCCATTTTTATCCAAGATATGTTGAATTTTCAACCTAATATTTGCATTAATACTAAAGAAAGAAGAAATTTGTACTAAATCAGATAAATTTAAAAAAATATTTAAATTTTTATCCAAAGATTCCAATTCACTTTTTAACGCCAAAATAAGAATTGCAAGCAATAAGTTGATTTTCTGCTGAATAGTCGAATTTATAACAAAAAAATGTAACTTTTTAAGTAACAAGATTATTAAATTATCAACCAAAAAGTTGGATTTTTCTCCAAGAGAAATTAAATTTCTACTAAAACAGGTGAATTTTTAAATAAAAAAGACAAGCTGTAAAAAAAGTGTTTTCACCCAAAAAAAGATTTTAGCACAAAAATTATCAACAACAAAATATGAATTTTAAACAAACCATTTTAATTTGATTTGGAGAATCACGAAACTAGCATGATTTCATATTAAAATTTGCAAAATTGGGTCATTTAAAATTCAGAGGAATTATAATTGTATTCTTTCTAATTAAAAGTGTTCAAAATTAGATAATTAATGATTGAGAACTTTTAAATTTGAGTTATTTAAATTCAAAGCGATTAAAATTTGACAATTTAATATTAAAAACTAAATAAAATATTTCAAAGATAAAACTTCTGAAATTCTAGAATTTTAAATTGCCATTACATAATAAAAATACAAGTTAACATTGAAACTGATTAGAAAACTTTTTCTAAAGTGAAAAATGAATTGAATTTTTTGTTTAAAAACCTTTCGAAATAGATAGTAATTTTAAATGGGAAACGTTAAAAATGAAAATTTTTCTACCCTCGAACGTTGAAACTTAAACGAACACGAACTTCATTTAAGACTGTAAAAAATTTTAGTCGCCAAAAATTGTCACCCCTTTAGAATTTCAATTATTTGAAGTCCATTTCCTGATGTATCAATTTCAGATAGTTTAATTTCATCGATTTTTATTTTAAACTCAATTTATAATTTTTTTATTTAGCATCTTCCTTCAGAATTAATATTCATTCTAGAAAGTTTCGAATATAAAATATTCTTCAATTTAAAATGACTTATCGGTTTAATATTTTTAATATTATTAATATATTTTTAAAAATTCATATTATTTAGATTTTTAAATTAAAAAAATTTAAGCAAGAAGATTAACTTGCAAAGAAAAATATCATTTTTGACAACAAAAATAAATTTTTAACCAAATATTAGGATTTTCAACGAAATAATTGAATTTTCAATTAAGAAAGACAAATTTTCAACCAAATTGTTGAATTTTGAACAAGAAAAGTTCCATTTTTAACCAAACTGATGAATTTTCAACTAAAGTGATATATTTTTTGTATTAATAAAAATTATTAAAATAATCGAAACTTGAATTTTACTGTTATCAGTTATAAAATCCCGGGTTTTAAATTAAATTTCCAGCCATTTATATTTAACCAAGCATAGTTCTCAAACAAAAAATGTGAATTCTCAACAAAAAAATTTCATATATCTTATTTGACGTATGAAAGTATGAATTTTCCATTCGAATATTCAATAAGACATTTAAATTTCCATTTTTCTGGGATAAAAATGCAACAGTTTGTTTTAAAATTAAACTATTTTGTTAAAAAGGCATACTTTATGAATGACAGTTCAACTATTAAAGAAAAGTTTGTCGATTTTTATTAAAAATTAATAATCTGTTTTGGTACAAATTTGACCTTACTGTGATAAAAATGCAACTATCTGGTAGGGAATTCAACTATTTTGTTAAAAAATCATCGTTTTTGGATAAAAAGTAGTCTTTTTGGTCTAAGGTTTAACTATATTGTTGAAAATTATTAAGATAAATCAACAAAATAGTTTAATTTTAAATCTACAAAGATGAATATTCACAAAAAATACAAGTTTTTAAGAAACAAGTGAATAGTTACACATTCAGTTAAAAAAATTAATTTTTAACAAAAAAAGATGCATCGTTTTAGTGGAAAATTCGTCTCTTTTGTTGAAAATCTTACTATTTTTTAATAATTTTTTTATCTTAAATGAATTTTTTAACTAACAATTTAACTTTCACTTTTAGTTTAAAAGCGATATTTTTTATTGAAAACTGATCTTTTTTGTGAAAAATTGTAACTGCTTGGTTCTAAATTAATGTGTTTTTTTCTCTTTAAAATTCATATTTTTAGTTTTACTATTTACGATTTTAAGGAAATTTTTTAAAATTTGCATGATAATTATGAATCCTTTCAAAACTCCTAAATATCTCTTAAAATTACTCAAATTATTCTACAAATAATTGATTCGTTTTAAATGAACAGTCAATTATTACTAAATATTTAATAATTATTCCCTTTCCTGATTAAAAAATGTCAAATTAAACCGTTTAATTTTCAACGTTAAAATATGGAAATTCTTATATTTTGAACTGATTTAAAATCCTTTTTTCAAATCAATTATTGTTCATTTTTTGATAGTTCAAGAACAGATTCATTTAAAAAATATTTTTATTTACTTATTAAATAAAAATGTTTTTTATCCAAACTTTGCAACTTCAAACGCTTTGAATTTTTAAATGTTCAAGTCTTCAAGACAACATTATAAAATTGTTTAAATTAAAAATGTAAACTTAAAAATAAAAATCCTAAATTTGCTAAATTAAAGATTTCCGAATTACGTATTGTAAACTGCATAATAACATAATTGAAAAAAATAACAATTCAACTAATTATTTAACAAAATTGTTGAAATCGAACTTGGCAGATTTGTCTTCTAAAAAATTTATAAAATTCCTAGCCAAAAAAAAAACAGGGTGGCCGTTTTAATCAAAGAAAAAAATTCCTGGTCATTTCACGGTTCGCAAACATTTTTAAAGTCAATGAAGTTAAATTGGAGTATCAATTTTAAATTATTTTTTTTATTTTTTCAGAACTTCTAAACATCTTTTAAAATAATTCTAACTTCTACAATTTATTCTAAATTTTTTTTTAATATCCTGCAAAATAAAAAATAAATCGATAAAATCATTCACATTAATTTTTGATAACTTTATCAATCTTTCTGAATCTTTTTAAATATTTTCTTAAAATTAATTTTTCAAAATAAAAAATCATTTTCAATTTTCCTATGATTTTGATTTATTCTTCTAAATAAAATATCTGCCAAAATCAATAGTTTTTCGAGTCAGATATTTCTAAATAATAAATAATTGCCCTTTTTCTTAATTAAAAAACCGCAAATTGAATCGTTTAAAAATGGAGTATTTTAGACTGAAATAATATTTAATTTTTAACGTTAAAATCTCGAAATTCTAAAATTGTGAACTGATTCCGAATCATCTGATAAAACGAATTATTATTCATTTTTCAGATTTTTAAGTAGAATTCAATTTAAAATATAATGAATTAATTTACATTTACAGTTAATAAATTAAAAAGGTTTTTTTTTTCAATCAAAAATCTTCTAATTGAAACGCTTATGATTTTTAATTGCTCAAGTCTTTGAAACGGCATTTTAAAATTCTTTAAATTAAAATATATGCTAAAAAATTAAAAATCTCAAATGGAAAATTTTTAACTAATTATTTAAAGAACGTTTGAAATCTAAGTTGCACAGATTTTTTTCCTAAAAAATTGTAAAATTCCAGCGGCCTCCCTTTTGATTTAAATTTTTAATTTCTGGTTAAAAATTCTTTTTCAAAAGCAGCCTGAAATTGGTAAGGGAGTTTTATGGATTAATCCTAAATTAAAAATGAAATGTCTACCTTTCGAACAACGTCAGAAGTGAGTCTTAAACAGGGACCAATCGCACAAAGCGAATGATAAAGCTCGTAAGTGAATGCAGTTAAAGGAACGTCATCAGAAACGGGAACGATGGCAACTGTAGAAAAGTTAACTTGTGAAGGCCTTGCATCCACTGTCGCCCTTCTATATGGAAAAAAATAATACAATTAAAATTACAATTTATTATTATTACAATAGCAAGTCTCGGGCTGACTTTAGAGCTCGAAAATAGTGTAAATAGTGTTACAAATTTGACAAAAATAGTGTCAATTATCCAAATTCCTTTTTATTTATTGCAGAAAAAAATTGTTTTTCTATGATTTTAATAATCGAATTATTATAAATGATGTCGTTTGAAATCAAAAACATAATTTTTATTGAAAAATATTAAAATTCACAACAACAAAAAACATTAATTTAAAGCATGTATTTTGCAATTGAACTTTTTCTGACTTTCGCTTCTTACCAATTTTGGAAAAATGGTTGAATTTTAATAATTGAATGATTTTTTTTTCGGGAAAAAATTCTCTACAACTCCACTGTTTCCGATTTTTAAAATAACTAAATAATCCAGGGTGACCGTTTTAATCAAAGAACAAAATTCCCGGTCCTTTCCCGGTTTTTACCCGGTTCGCAAATATTTTTTCCGGTCAATAAAATTTTTTTAAATCTAAACAGTAAAAGTACAAATAATAAAAAATAAACTAAAGCATTCAAAGTGGAACTCTTGGATTTTCAACTTTTAAAATTGAATTTTAAAAGTTTTTAAGTCAACTAATTTTATATTGAATTGTTCAATAATTTACACGTATAAACTATTAACAATTTTCAATTGAATAATTTCAAGTTTAATGAATTTAAACTGCAAAATTCAGAATTTTTAACATTCATAAATTATAGAGTTCAAAGATTTAGATTAAGTTCCAAAAATATAAATCCAGGTTAACATTTTCAATACCCTAAATTAAAGAATCAATCAATGAACTTTAAAAATTTTCAGAATTATATTATTCAATTATTTTACGCCATTGAATACTTTAAAATAAATTTTTTTTTCCACTTTTGAGTTGTTAAATTAGAATTTAAATTATTTTCATTTTAAATAGTTTAAGCATCCTTAAAACAATTGAACACTTCTTATTTTTAGAAACAATTAGAGTAATTTTAAGAGATATTTAGAGGTTTCGGTGCAAATATTCACAACCTAATTCAAAACAAAATGTAGATTTTTGCACTTTACAACAAATTTAGAGGCTTTTTACGAATTGTGAAAAACTCCAAACAAATAAAAACATTTTCTTTAAATTCCTAGAAAAATTGAAAATGATTATTTATTTTGAAAAATTATTTTAACAGAATATTCAAAAAGATTTTAAGAGATTTCCAATATTATTTAAAAAAGACCCGGAAACAGTTTAAGGATTTTTGAACAAATTTTTGGATTTTGTCAAAATTGTAGGAAAAATTTTATTCAGTCTTGAAATTACTCCAATTTTTCTACAAATAATACGTGTTTAATTATTATTTAGACATCAAAATTCGACAATTTCGATTACAAATTAAACATTTTATTAAGTAGAACAATAAAAATTGTAACATTAAAATGTTAAAAGCTTTTCGAAATTTTAAGCTTTCTACGTCAAACAATTAAGTTTTAAATGGTTTATTTTTGAATATTTGGTTCAAATTTAGTCCTCTTAAATTATAAATCAAATATTGCTAAATACTAAATAATTATCCTTTTTCTGAATCAAATTTTTTTTAATTAAATGGGTTAAAAATTGAATAATTTAGAGTGGAACAATATTTTCAATTTAATAAGAGCCTTTAATTACGAATAAATTACGAATCTGGAGATTCTTTAACTTTCAACGGATTTAGCATCGTTTTATCAAATCAATTATTGTTCAGTTTTTAATACTTAAGCTACAGATCCATTTTAAAAATTATTTGTTCATATTTACAGTTGGTAAAATAAAACTGTTTTTTATCAAAAAATCTTAACTTCAAACATGTTTAATTTTTAATTGTTCAAGACTGTACGACAAAATTAAAAATATAAGCTTAAAAATAAAAATCTAAAATAGAGAAGTTTTCAGGTAAAAGATTTTCGAAATGTACTGTCATTTCCTGGTTTTTCCCGGTCTCCAAAAATTCCCGGTTTTTTTCGGTTTCCCGCTCCAGCGGCCATCCTGATAATCTTAAAATATAATTAATTGTTTTAAAAAATGTTCTAACGATTTAGAACCATAAAAGCCACCGAAAAATTTACTTTCGAAATTGTAAACAGTAGATTTGAAGAAAATGTTTTCCCGGTAAAAAAATAAGCCGACATTTATTAAAATGCAATCATTTTTTTTTAACTTGTTAAGAAGCGGCGATCAGAAAAAATTGAATTGAAAAAAAAAACATGGTTCAAATTACTATTTTTTTGTGTGAATTTTAACAAAGTCCAGTAACATAGTTTTGATTAAGAATTCATCTGTTCTGGCAGAAAAGTCATATTTTTTTTTGTTGAAAGTAAATTCTTTTTCATTGAGAAGTCCAGTATTATATTTTTTGTTCAGAATTTATCAATTTTTCTTAGAAATTCTACTTTCTGATTTAAAATTTAATTATTTTGTTGAAAATTCAACAATTTTGTTAAAAATTAATTTTTTTAAATCAAAAATTCAACTGTTTTCTTGAACATTCTTCTTTTTTAAATAAAAAATTCGTTCTTTTGGATTGAAAATTCATTTTTTGTTATCAAAGTTCTCTTTTTTCGTTGAAAATGGTATTATTTTTTATCCGAAAATTCAACTGTTTTGTTAAAAAGTCCATTTTTGTTCATTCTTTTCATATGCAAAGATGAATATTCCATCTATTGTTCACAATTCATCATTTTTTGGTTAAAACTTTTATTATTTGGTAAAAAAAATAAATTCATTTGTTGAAAATGCAACAATTTTGTTATGAAGACATACTTCTTATTTTAAAATTCAACGTATTTGTTGAAAATTCGCCTTTTTAGTTTGGAAATTCAGCACTTTACAATTGTTTTTCTTTCTTGAATCTCTTTTTTTTTATTTAACTATTTTATTGAACATTCATCTTTTTGGTTTAAAAATTAATTTTTCTCTGTAGAAATTTCACCATTTTTCGTTAAAAATGCAACTGTCTGGTTAAAAATTAATCTTTTTTGTTTAAAAATTTACATTTTCGGGTTGAAAATTCCACTGTTTTGTGGAAAATTCGTAGTCTCGACTCAAAAATGAAACAATTTAATAAAAAATTTAATATTTGGTAGAAAATTGGTGTATTATGTTGATAAAAATTCATATTTTTTGGTAGAAATAAAATTTTTTTCGTTAAAAATCAGATATCCTGTAAATTTTTATTTTTTTGGTTAAATCCAACTGCTCTTAATTTTCAATAAAAATATTTTGTTATTGAAAATTCAAATCCTTGGCTGAAAGCTGAACAACTTTTTTAAAAATGTCATATTTAAAAATTAAAAATTCATACTTTTAGTTGAAATACAATTTTTTGTTGGTTAGAAAGAATTTTTTTAACTGAAGATTTAATTACTTTGTTGAAAATTCAACTGATTAGTTTCAAATAAACTTTTTGTTTTTATTTTAGATTCTCGGCTTGAAAATTCAACTGTTTTACAGAAAATTCGTCTTTTTGGTTTCTACTGAATTAGTTGTTAAAAATAGAGAAACGAAAAAAAAGTGTAAATTAAAAATTAATCAAATTAAATTCAAAATTTAACTATCAATTTAGAAATTTATGTGTTTTGTTAAAAATTCTCCTTTTTTTTGGTAGAAATTTAATTTTCATGGTTAAAAAATTCAACTATTTGGTAGAAAATTCTTTTTTTCCAGCAAAATTTTTAGTTTACTTACCTAATGTTTCTATGATATTAAAAAGAACTTTTAAAATTTTATACTTTAGTCTATAAATTCGGTCGACAGTTCATTTTTTTCGGATGAAAAGTCTACTATTAAATTTTTTGTGAAGAATTAATGTTTTATGGTAAACAATTTCATTATTTGCTTAAAACTTGAATTATTTTATTGAAAATTCAACAATTTGATTGAAAAGCCATACTCCTTTGTTTAAAATTCAATTATTTTGTTAAAAATTCGTCTTTTTTATTTAAAAATTCAAGAATTTGATTGCAATTTTTCTCTCTTATCTGACAATTTTTTTTCTTTGAAAATTCAGCTATTTTGTTAAAAAATGATCTTTTTTGGTTGAAAGTTAACCATTTTAAATCTAAAAGTTTACGATTATATTTTTAGTTTAAAATTCATTTTTTTCTATTGTTTTTTTATTAAAAATGCGACTATTTTATTAAAAAGTCATCTTTTTATTGACATTTCAACTACTTAAAGCTAAGTTGTACTTTCTGAACAAATTATTTTTTTAGTTGAAGATTCATCTCATTGTAATGAAATTTAACTTTTTTTTTTAAAATAACTGTTTTGTAGAGAATTCGTCTTTTTAAATACATGGAAAATTTCATAATTTGATTGAAATTTCCTTTTTTTCTTGCTAAAAAAATGTTTCCTAGTTGAAAATTTGTCTTTTTGGTTCAAAAATTCATCTCTTTTAATTCAAAACTTTTTTCAAGGAAAAACTAAAATCATTTTTGATTGGAGTATTAACTATTACATTTTTTGTCGAGAATTCATTTTTATTCGTTGAAAATTCGACTAACTGAATGAAAGTTGAATTATTTTGTAAAAAAATTAATTTCTTTGCTTAAATATTCATCAGTTGGTTCGAATTTATGATATTTTGTTGAAAATTAGTTTTTCCTATAGACAAATATTCTAATTGGTTAAAAATTTCTCTTTTTTGCGTGTTAATAATGCAAGTGTTTTGTTGAAAATTGATCTGTTTTGGTTGAAGATTCGTAATTTTATTTTTAAATTTTTTGTTGTTTTTTTTTTTGTTTTATTTTTTTGTTAAAAATGTATGTATTTTTGTTAAAGTTCGTATTTTTTAATAGAAAATTTATCTTTTTGATTCGCAATTCAACTCTTTGATTCAAAATGTATGTATTTTGTTGGGAATTCATCTTGTTTAGTAAAAAATTAATCTTTTGCGTTGAAAATCCAACCATTTTGTTAAAAAATTTTAGAAACGAAAAAAAAAAACTTAAGACTACTAAAATAAAATTTAAACTAAAATCTCATCCGTTGTTTTAACTGTTTAGTTGAAAATTTATCTAATTTTTTGAAAATTCCTCTTTTTTGTTGAAAAACTAATCTTCTTGGTTGAAAATTCAAATATCTCGTTAAAAATGTATGTATTTGGAAGAAAATTCGTCTTTTCTGGTAGAAAATTAATCTTCTTCGTTAAAAATGCAACTATTGAACTATTTAGTTGAAAATTTATCTAATTTGTTGAAAATTCGTCTTTTTAATAAAAAATTAATCTTTTTGATTTTGATCAAAAGTTGATGTATTTTAACGAAAATCCGCCTTTTCCAGTAGAAAACTAATCTTCTTAATTGAAAATTTCACTATTTGCTAGAAAATTAATTTTTTTCGTAGAAAATTAAATTATGTAGTTGAAAAATTTTAGAAAAAATATAAATGAAAACATAATAAAATAAGAATTTGGACTAGCATTACATCTATTGTTCAAATTGTAGAG
>NC_046665.1:110976472-110983955 GCF_010883055.1 Belonocnema kinseyi | reverse complement strand
GTTTGAAATTACCTCTTTTTCGTAAAGACTTAATTTTTTTGTTAGAAAATTCAACTATTTGGTTAAAAATTTATGTAATTTGTTGAAGTTTCGTCTTTTTTCGTAGAATATTAGTCTTCCTGATACAAAATTTCAGTATTTGTTTAAAAAATTATGTAATTTTTAGAAAATTCATCTTGTGTAGTAAAAAATCAATGTTTTCGTGATGAAAATGCAACCATTCAATTAAACATTTTTAAAAACGAAAAAAATTTATATATAAACTAAAAATTGAACAAAAAATTTAAAATTGAACTATTTAGTTAAAAATTTGTGTATTTTGTTGAAACTTCGTCTTTTTTGGTAGAAAACTAATCTTCTTGATTCAAATATCAATTATTTGTTTCAACATTTTTGTATTTTGTTGAGAATTCATCTTCTTTAGTAGACAAATAATCTTTTTTAATGAAAGTTCAATCATTTAGTGAAAAAAATTAAGAAACGAAAACAAATAAATAAATAAACTGAAGAATAATTAAATAAAATTTGAACTAACATCTCATCCGTTCTTCAAACTATTTAGTTGACAATTTATCTAATTTGTTGAAAATTCCTCTTTTTATTAGAAAAATCAATTTTCTTGATTCGCAATTTAATTATTTATTTCAAAATTTTTGTATTTATTTGAGAATTTATCTTGTTTGGTAGAAAATTAATATTTTTTTTTTTTGAAAAATTAAATAATTAATTTAAAAAATGTTAGAAACGCCAAAAAAAATCAACTAAACAAAATCAAATCAAATTTCAACTAAAATTTCATCCGCTGTTCAAACTTTTGAGTTGAAAATTCCTTTTTTTTTTTTTAGCAAAACTAGTATTCTTCATTCACAACTTAATTATTTGTTCCAAATTTATGTATTTTAAAAACAAATTAATCTCGTTTGCTAGATAATCAATATTTTGTGATGAAAATGCAACCATTTAGTTAAAAACATTGAGAAGCGAAAAAAAACATGAATAAAAAAAATTTTTGTCGAACATCTCATCCGTTCTTCAAACTATTTGGTTGCAAATTAATCTAATTTGTTAAAAATTAATCTTTTTGGTAAAAACCTTAATCTACTTGTTTGAAAATTCAAAAATTTGGTAAAAAAACTCATCTTTTTTGAAAATGAAAGAATGTGGTTAAAAATTTTTAGAGACGAAAAAAATATAAATAAAAAATTAATCAAATCAGAATTTGGATTAACAATACATCTATTGTTAAAATTGTTTCGTTTCGTCTTTTTTCGTAGAATATTAATCTTCTTGAGAAAAATTAAAATATTTCTTTCAGAATTTATGTAATTTGTTGAGAATTCATCGTGAAAACGAAAAAAAATTTTAACTAAAAATTGGGCTAAAATCTCATCCGTTTTCAAACTATTTAATTGAAAATTTATCTAATTTCTTGACAACTCGTCTTTTTTGAGGAAAATTGAACTATTTGGTTAAAAAGTTGTGTATTTTGTTGAAAGTTTGTCTTTTTTGGTAGAAAATTATTCTTCTTGATTCGCAATTCAATTATTTGTTTCAAAATTTTTGTATTTTGTTGAGAATTCATCTCGTTTGGTAGAAAATTATAATTTTGTGATGAAAATTCAACCAATAATTTAAAAAAAAATTATAAACGAAAAATTAAATAAACCAAACATTAATCAAATCAAATTTGGACTAAAATCGCATCCGCTGTTCAAACTATTTTGTTGAAAATTTCTCTTTTTGTTAGAAAAATTAATCTTCTTGGTTGAAAATTCAAATATTTCGTTAAAAATGTATGTATTTTGATGAAAATTCGTCTTTTCTGGTAGAAAATTAATCTTCTTCATTAAAAAATTCAAATATTTGTTAAAAAAATTAATTTTTTGTTGATAAAATTAAACTATGTAGTTATAAATGTGTAGAGACGATAGAAATATAAATTAAAAAGTAATAAAATATAAATTAGGATTAGCATTACATCTATTATTCAAATTATTCAGTTGAAAATGTATGTAATTTATTAAACATTCCTCTTTTTTTAATAAAAAATTAATTTCCTTGGTTGAAAATGCAACTGTTTACTTAAAAATGTATTTTTAGAAACGAGAAAATATATAAACTAAACATTAATCAAATAAACTTTAGACTAACATATCATTCGTTCTTCAAACTATTTAGTTGATAATTTATCTAATTTGTAGAAAATTGAACTATTTGGTTAAAAATGTGTGTATTTTGTTGAAAGTTTGTATTTTTTTGGTAGAAAATTAATATTTTTTTAATGAAAATTCAAATATTAATTAAAAACATTTTAACATAAAAAATTACAATAAGCTAAACATAAATCAAATCAAATTTGGACTAACATATCAATTGTTTTTCAAACTATTTAGTCGAAAATTGATCTAATTTGTTGAAAATTTCTCTTTTGGGTAGAAAATTATTAAAGATTTATACTCCTAGTTGAAATACAATTTTGTGTTGGTTAGAAAGAAATTTTTTAACTGAAGATTTAACTAATTTATTGAAAATTCAACTGATTGGATTTAAATAAACTTTTTTGTTTTTATTTTATATTCTCGTCTACAAAATTAAACTGTTTTATAGAAAATTCGTCTTTTTGGTTTATACTCAATTTTTTGTTAAAAATAAAAAACCATTTATTTAGAAATTGACATGTTTTGTTGAAAATTCTCGTTTTTTTTTTTTTTTGTAGAAATTTAATCTTTATGCTTAAAAATTCATGTTTTTGATTGAAAATTTAACTAAACGATTGAAAATTCTTTTTTTCAGAAAAATGTCTAGTTTACTTACCTAATATTTCTAAAAAATTAAAAAACAACTTTTAAAATTTTATACTTTAGTCTATAAATGATCAAATTATTCAAATCGTCAAATTATCAATTTTGTTGAGAATTCATCTTCTTTGGTAGAAAATTAATCTTTTGTTTTGGAAATTCATCTTTTTCCTCGAAAACTAAATTAATTGAAGGTTGTATCACTTTTTCCATATATAATAAACAGTAATAATTGTATAGTGAGTACGAGGCCTGCAATAATAATTTAAAAAAAAAAATACTGACTGAGTTCCACTGCCCCCAGTTTTGGGCGCCTGTTTCCAGGTTCCAAGGATCCGATGTCCCAGTAAATTAATCAGCCTCGTAACCACAATCGGATAACGGAGTTTGATTACATTGAAGAGTCCCTCGGGTAATTTTGCCAGTTCTGAATCTCGAACAGCCATGACAGTCGTCGACCTTGGAGTTTGCGTCACCATTTCCACGATTCCCACCAAGTCCCCTTTTCCATATTCAGCCACGAGTTCCTTCTTTCCATTTTCATACGTAATAACGGATCTCAAACGACCACTTAAAACGATAAAAGTCGAATCTGATTCGTCACCCTGGCGATAAACTGCTCTTCCACTTTCCAGAAACAGCCAATCAAGCGCAAAATCCACCTACAACGAAAATTGATTTATTCATTTTACAACCAGTGCCTCTCGATCCCAGTCTGGTGTTCAAAAGAGTTTAGGTCCCCGGAAAAATTCTCACGAGCATGAGAATATGCTCTAACTTTATGCGCTTTGAGAATTTAATCACAGTCATCACAGTATTTATTGTCGTCAAAAAAGGTGAATAGGTGACATTTTTTTTTTCTAAAATAGGTTGCAAATAGGTTATAAACAAATTTTAAATAAGAAAAAGAAACAAGTTGTAATTTGTTATAAACCGGGAGATGACCAGTCATTTTTTTCTTCGATTAAAACGGTCGACCTGAAAAATGGAGTATTTACATTTCCACTGAGAACTAATTTTCAATTTAAAAAAAATTAAAACTATTTTTTTACAAAGCCATTCAATTTCTTACCACATAGTGAAATCCGTTCCCAAATTGTTGAATTTTCAAAAAAAAAAAAGAAAAATCGTCTGCATTTTTTAATCATAAAAGTTCAATTTTTAACCAAAAAATTAAGCAGATAAATTTCTACTGAGAAAAATTAATGTTCAATCAAATTAACAACGATAAAAACGAATTTTCTACAAAAAAGTTGAATTTTATGTCAAATTTTTTAATCTTTAATAAAATAGTTTAAACATAAACAAAAATAGATCAATCTTTATCGAAGCAGTTGCATTTTTAACCTAAACGAGAGGAAATTTCTACCAAGCAATCAATTTTCCACCAAGAAAAATTTTTCAATCAAGAATGGAAAATAATGTTAAACAACTTGTTGAAATTTCAAGAAAAAACATTAATGTTTATCAAAAAATGTTATAGTTCATACTTCCACAACCAAATTTTAATTTAAAATAAAAAAAAAAAACAGTTAAATTTGACCAAAAAGTATATATTTTCAACATGATTTGATTTTGACCAAAAAAATTGATTTTCTACCAAAAAAAGACGAATTTTCAACAACAAAAAAACATAATTTTTTAAGCAAAATCTTGAATTTTTAACCAATTCTCTATTAAACAATTTAATTTTAAAAACAAGAACGTGAAATAACAACCAAAAAGTTAATTTAAAATTAATCAGTCGACTTTTTTAACCAAATATTTGAATTTGTAGTTTTTAAAACTTTGTTTACAACAAGACGAATTTTTAACTTAATTTTTTAACAAAAAAAAACTAACTTTCAATTAAAATTAAGAATCTTCAACGAAAAAAAATGAAATTTTTAAAAATTCATTCAACTTTCAACCAAGGAGTGGAATTTTTAATTAATCATTTTTTTGGTTTAAAATTCTATTTTTTGGTTACGAATTCTACTATTTAGTTGAAGATTGAACTATTTTATTGAAAATTAAAGTCTTTTGTTAAAATTATTTTTATTTGAAAAGTCTATTATTATATTTTTGTTTAATAAGTATTCTATTTTACTTAAAAAACAAAATTTTTGCGAAAAATTCAACGATTTTTTTGAAAAAGTCATCGTTTTTGGTCAAAAATTTATACTTTTGTAGAAAATTCATCTTTTTTTGTCGAATATTGATACTTTTGGATTGGAAATTCTCTTTTACTTAAACAATCGTCTTTTTGGGTGGAAAATTAAACTATTTGCTTAAAAAAATATCACCTTTTGTCTAAAAATTCATCTCTTGCTTAAAAATTCTACTATTTGGTTGAAAATTTAACTGCTTTGTTTAAAAATCATCTTCTTTGGTTAAAAATTCAACCTTTTTTATTGAAAGCTAATTATTTTTATTTGAAAAAAATTATATTTTAATTTTATAATTAATCTAAATTCAACTATTTTCTTAAAAAGCAATCTTTTTTATCAAAATTTCAACTGATTTTTTTAACACTTGTATTTTTGGATAGAAAATCTTTTTAAATTTAAAATTTAAGATTATGTTTGAAAATGCAACTCTTCCTGGTTGAAATTTAATCTTTTTGGTTTGAAAATTCGATCATTTGGTTCAAGATTCATCGATTAGGAAAGTGTAATAAAAACTGTATTTCTTATTCAAGTTGTAATTTTGAATAAAATTGTACTATTTCAACTGAAAATGGTGACAAAATGGAAAATAGGTGACAAAAGGTAAATAGGTGACACTCTGTAGTGACTAATCAGAATTTATATACATTTTGGATAAGGATTTAAAAAATCGTATTTTCTATTGGAAATGATTAAACTGCGATGCGCCATCTAGTGATGAAAAAATCCGAAATCAATGTTTATTTGAAAAATTATCTTTTTGGTTTAAAATTGAATTATTCCAGTTGAAGACTTATCATTTTCGTTAAAAATTCATGACTGGTCGAAATTCTTTTTTCTTTGTTGAAAATTAATATTTTTAACTGAAAATTGAAATATTCCATTTTTGTCTGAAAACTGTTTTTTTTTTTTTTTTAGTTCAAAATTAAACGTTTTTATAGAAAATGGACGTAACTTTCTTGAAAAATCGTATTTTTTAGTAGAAAATAAGTCTTTTCCTTTAAAATTTAATCTTCTTCGTTGAGAATTCATCTTTTTATTTAAAAATCCAACTGTCATTACAAATTCATCACTTTGGTTGGAATTTGTTTTGTGGAAAACTAATATTTCGAATAGAAAATTCAATTTTTAAATTTTTCTGAGGGAAACTATTCTTTTTTAGTTCAAAATTATACTATTTTCTTGAAAATTTGTCCTTTCTAGTTGAAAATTCAACTATTTAATTGAAAATTCTTTTATTTTGTTTAAAAATCGTATTTTTCGTATAAAAATTAATCTTTTTGTTTGAAAATTAATCTTCTTCATTGAAAGTTTATCTTTTTAATTAAAAATTCAAATAATGTATGTAACAAATTATCATTTTATTTTAAAAATCATCTTTTCGGGTTAAAATAAAACAACTTGCTTGAAAACTTTTTTGGTTAAAAATCAAATATTTTTCGTTTAAAACACATCTATTCCAGTAGAAAATTCATCATTTTAGTTTAGGATTTAAGACTTTGGTTGCAAAACAATGTTTTGTGAAAAACTAATTTTTTATTTAATAATTAAAACTATTTCATTAAAAATTGATCTTTTTTAGTTGAAAAATCAACATTCCGGTTGAAAATTTACATATTTTGTTGAAAAATAATTTTTTTTATAAAACTAATCATTTTTGGTTTGAAAATAAATTTTTCTGAAAATTTGTCTATTTAATGAAAAATTCGTCTTTTTTAGTTGAAAATTCAACTTTTTGTTTAGGTTTTCATGTAATTTGTTTGAAAACCGTATTTTTGTTTAAAAATGAATTTTTTTTATTAAAAATTAATCTTTTTTTTAAGTTTATCTTTTTATTGAAAATTCAAATATTATCATTTTTTTTTTTTTGAAAATTCATCTTTTTGTTTGAAAACGAAACAACTAATTTTTTATTTAATAATTAAAACTATTTAATTAAAAATTGATCTTTTTTAGTTGAAAAATCAACATTCTGGTTGAGAATTTACGTATTTTGTTGAAAATCATTTTTTTTTTTTAAATAAAATTAAATATTTTTAGTTTGAAAATTAATCTTTTTGTTTGAAAATTCATCTCTGATCTAAAATTCATATATCCCAGTTAAAGATTCATCATTTTAGTTGAAACTTTATCACTTTGGTTGAAAACAAATTTTTTTCTGAAAATTTATTTATTTGGTGAAAAATTCATTTTTTTCAGATGAAAATTCAACGTTTTGTTTAGGATTTCATGTACTTCGTTTAAAAGCCGTATTTTCATTTAAAAATTAATCTTTTTGTTTGAAATTTAATCTTCCTTCTTAAAAGTTTATCTTTTTATTTGAAAATTCAAATATTATCATTTTATTTGAAAATTCATCTTTTCGGTTGAAAATAAAAAAAAAACTAATGTTTTATTTAATAATTAAAACTATTTCATTAAAAATTGATTTTTTTAAATTGAAAAATCAACATTCTGGTTGAGAATTTACGTATTTTGTTGAAAAATCATCTTTTTTTAAATAAAATTAAACATTTTTAGTTTGAAAATTAATTTTCT
>NC_046665.1:110975106-110976372 GCF_010883055.1 Belonocnema kinseyi | reverse complement strand
AATAATTTTCAGTGAAGTCCCTACCAAAATGCAGTACCTAAACGTACTTTATTGTACTTTAATACATTTCCCAAAGTTTCAGCTCGATATTTTATTTACAAAGAAAGTTCTGAGGTTCAAAAAAACATTCATTGAACTGAAAAACTGTGGTCGGTAATATAGGTATTTAGCTGTGTTACATGCCCTTAAGTAGGATTTTTAATTTGGATTTTAATCTAATCTAAATTTCTTAAATTTCGTAATTTTAATATTTAAAAAGTTTTATCTCACTATTTTGATTCTATTTTTTACAAATTTGACACTATTTCTACTATTATTTTTTATCTCTGAAGTGAATCCGAGATGGTCTGCGATTGTATTTTACTGATTGAATTTAATTTTCCAGGATGTAGCCTTAGTGTATGTAGTCTCAGGATCTCTGGTCATCAGCCAAAGGGTTTCGGAAGGGCCAGACGCTGGAGAGGAGGTTCACATGTTTAGTGCCCATCAGGGAGAAATTGTGGGCGGTTTGGCAGTTCTGACTGGAGAGCCATCATTTTATACAATCAGAGCAAAGCATCCTAGTCGGATCGCTTTATTGAGCAAGCAAACCTTCTTTGCTATAATGAGGGAGAAACCAACTGTTGTTTTGCACGTTGCGAATACCGTTGTTCAGAGGCTCAGTCCCTTCGTCAGACAAGTAAGATCTTCATTCACTCAATTCATATTTTAATTATTGATCGAAGTGTCTACTCAAATTTCTGGATAATTCTACATTTTTTCCAGGCAGACTTTGTTTTTTTCTTGCTTAAGCCGCTTCAAATTCCTATATTTTCAAATAAAAAGATTGCATTTTTCACGAAATAGTTGAATTTTCAAGCAAGAACAACAATTTTCGACGACAAAAATACTTCTTTCAACAAAACCTAACTAAAACGTTGAATTTTCAACTGAAAAAGATGAATTTTTCACCAAATAGATAAATTTTCAGAAAAAAAATTGTTTTTACACCATTAAATTTGTTTTCAACTAAAGTGATGAATCTTTAACTGGGATATTTGAATTTTAGACGAAAGAGATGAATTTTCAAACTAAAAATGTTTAATTTTATTAAAAAAAAGATGATTTTTCAACAAAATACGTAAATTCTCAACCAGAATGTTGATTTTTCAACTAAAAGAGATGAATTTTTAATTAAATAGTTTTAATTATTAAATAAAACATTAGTTGTTTTATTTTCAATCGAAAAGATGAATTTTCAAATAAAATGATAATATTTGAATTTTC
>NC_046665.1:110947021-110975006 GCF_010883055.1 Belonocnema kinseyi | reverse complement strand
AACGGCATCAGCCGGTAACGTTGTACACGAAAATACGAAACCTGGCGGCCACTAGACGAGGCTCTAGAGAGTTCGTATTTTCGTGTACGTTACCGGCTGATGACGTTGGAATTGATTGTTGAAATATATTTTTTTACATCTTTTATTATTAAGCTTTGTACTTAAACGTATTTTTCTTTCGGCTCTTGCATTTCTTAAAGTGTGAGACCGATATTTTATGTATAAAAAAAGTTGGAACGTTCAAAAAATGTTGAGGTTCAGAAAAAAGATGAAATAATTTTCAGAGAAGTTCCTACCAAAATGCAGTACCTAAACGTACTTTATTGTACTCTAATACATTTCCCAAAGTTTCAGCTCGATATTTTATTCACAAAAAAAGTTCTTAGGTTCAAAAAAACATTCAGTGAACTGAAAAACTGTGGTCGGTAATATAGGTATTTAGCTGTGTCACATGCCCTTAACGTCCAATAATCAAATTGATGCAAACTCCTGTTAACAAAAAAAACAAGAATCCAACGACCAAATTTGGACACAACGAACAAAGAAAAAGAAAAATCCTATTGTAATCTGGAAAAATTAAAAAAAAAAAATAATTTTTGGCCGAGAATTCTATTTTTATTTTTTCAGATTACAATAGAATTTTTTTATTTATTTTTTGTTTTTGTTTGTTCGTTTTGGTCCAAATTTGGTCGTTGGATTCTTGTTTTTTGAACAGGAGTTTGCATCAATTAAACTTACGTGTAGCCCGAATTAAAAATTTCTTTTTAAGCAAACTTTTCATTTTTTTTTTAAATAATATTTTTTAAGTATTAAGAACAAACTTTAATGTTCATTTAAAATTTTATTCTTTCCAGGGCAACCGCTTTAATCAAAGAAAAAAATTAAGCTGCAAATGAAAGCAATCAAAGTGGAACTCTTGAATTTGAAATTTTTAGAACTGAAGTTTGAAATTTTTATTTATTTCAAAAATTTTGTACATTAAATGATCAATAATTCGCACGTGTAAAACGAAAGCTACTAACAATTTTCAAATAACAATTTTAATTTAAATGCAGTTAAACTGCCAAATTGAGAATTTAAATATTTTATAAATCATAGAGTTCAAAGATTCAGATTCAGTTCAAAAAATATAAATCTACGTTATCATTTTCAATAATTTAAATTGAAGAATCAATCAATCCATTAAAAAAATGTCTAAATTATATCATTTTAAGCAATTTTAAGCCAGAAACAAAAAAAAACCAACAATTGCATATTTTTGTCTTGAAACATTTACATGTTGTTTGAGATTTTTTCAAATTTTAAATTATACAAATCCTTTTTTCAGAACTTTTAAACTTCTTTGAAAATGATTCGAATATTTCCTCAAACTTTTTTAAAATCCTGCCAAATTGAAAAAATTACCTTAAAATGTTCCACATTCTTTTTTTATAATTTTATAAATCTTTCTAAATGTTTAAATTCTTAAAAGGCTTTTAAATTTTTTGTTCGAAATCTGCCAAAATCTATATTTGGTTTCAAATTAAGCCATGGACTATTTGCACCGAAATTTTGTACAAATAGCCGGATTTTTTCGGAACAAATAGATTAATAATTCGTTTTTCTTCGTTAAATCTGTGTATTATTTACAATTATAATATTTTCGGGTTGAGATATAAAATATTACATTTATCGTTAACAATTCATGTTCACTGAAAATTGAACTATTTTGTTAAAAATTAATCTTTTTGGTTAAGAATTTAATTGCTTGGTTAAAAATTCAACTGACTAGATAAAAATAAATTTTTTTGTTGAAAATTCAAGTGTTTTATACAAAATTCGTATTTTTGGACAATATATTACCTATTATATTTCTTGTCGAGAATTCATCATTTTTGTTCGAAAATTCAAGTAATTCGTTGAAAATTCAAATGTTATATAAAAAATTAATTATTTCGCCGGTTAAATTCAATAACTTGGCACAAAATAAACCTGTTCTGTAGAAAATTAGATTTTTTAATTTGAAAATTAATTGTCTAAAATGAAAATTTTACTACTTTATTTTGCGTTAAAAATTGATATTTTTAGTTAAAAATGCTGTTATCTAGTTATTCCTCTTTTTGGTAAAAAAAAGTTAATCTTCTTGATTCAAAATTCAACTATTTCTTTCAAAATTTATGTATTTTGTTGAGAATTCACCTTTTTCGGTAGAAAATTCACTTCTTGGTTTAAAGTTCAACTGTTTGGTAGAAAATTAATGTCTTTTGTTGAAAATTAAACTAATTACTTGAACATTTATAGAAACGAAAAAAAATATGAACTAAAAATTAATCAAATACAATTTAAAGCATATTTACATCCATTGTTAAAACTATTTAGTTGAAAATGTATGTAATTTATTGAAAATTTGTCTTTTTAGTAAAGAAATTAAACTTCTGGGTTGAAAATTCAACAATTTTTTTAAAAAATGTATTTATTTTTATGAAAATTCGTAATTTCTAGTCGAAAATGAATTTTTTTTAAATTAAACTAATTAGTTGAAAATTTTTAGAAACGATAAAAAATAAAAATTAATAAAACAACATTTAAACTACCGTTACATCCATTGTTCAAACTAGTTGAAAATTTATGTAATTTATTGCAAATTTGTCTTTTTAGTAAAAAACTAATCTTCTTTGTTGAAAATTCAACAATTTTTTTAAAAAATGTATTTATTTTTATGAAAATTCGTAATTTCTAGTCGAAAATGAATTTTTTTTAAATTAAACTAATTAGTTGAAAATTTTTAGAAACGATAAAAAATATAAAATAAAATTTAAACTACCATTGTTCAAACTAGTTGAAAATTTATGTAATTTATTGCAAATGTGTCTTTTTAGTAACAAATTAATCTTCTTTGTTGAAAATTCAACAATTTAAAAAAAAAAAAGTAATTTCTAGTCGAAAATGAATTTTTTAAAAAGTAAACTAATTAGTTGAAAATTTTTAGAAACGATAAAAAATATAGAATAAAAACTAATTAAATAAAATTTAAACTGACATTGCTCAAACTATTTGAAAATTTTTGTAATTGATTCAAAACTGGTCTTTTCAGTAAAAAATTAATCTTCTTGGTAGAAAACTCAACGATTTCGTTAAAAATGTATATATTTTTTATAAAAATTCGGCTTTTCTAGCACAAAATTAATACAAAATTAAAATACAAAATTAAATGATTTTAAAGAAGTTTAAGGGATTTTAAAAAAAATTCAGAGAAGTTTGAGGATTTTCAAGAAATCTTACAGAATTTCTAAGAATCGAAGTGATGTTAAGGAATTACTATGGATCTTAAAGTTTCTTTTCAAAGGATTTTTAAAAAATCTAAAAATAATTCAAAAAGGTTTAAATATTTACAATAGATTTTATAAGATTTTAAAACAGTTTTAGTGGTTTTTAAGAATGTCAAGCACTTTCAAGATATCTTATAGGATTTCTAAGATGGATCGCAGTCTTGAATAATTTTTATTTTCTCCTTATTTTTGTAAGTGAAAAAATAATCGCTTGACATCTTTGAAAAACACACTTTAACGCACTACCAAAATTCCAAAATTTTGACCGCCAACTATCACAACATTGCAACCTAATTTCAATCAGGGAAAATTATATTTTTTCGTTGATTAATGAATTAATTTCGTTTTTTCCTTGACTAATTTTTAATTTCAAATTTTTAATATTCAAATACCAGCATTTTAATCTTGTTAAATTTTTAATATAGCATATTTTATAAACGGAATAAAACAGTATTTCATATACAAAGGTAAAGTTTTCAAATTCATTAAATTATTTCAAATAAAAAAATCTCTTTTTCTGCTATAAAAGATGACTTTTTAACAAAATACTGAAACGAATTTTTAACAAAAAAGGTTTTTCAGTCAAAACATAAATAAAAGTTCTTTACAAAAATTGAATTTGCAAACAAAAATATGACTTTTCAGCAAAAAATTAATTTTCCACAAAACTGAAGCATTTTTACCCAACAAAAATGAAATTACAAACTAAATAATTATTTTCACCAAAAAAGGTGAATTTTCAACTGAAAAATTTTCACGATTGAAATATCAATTTTTAAACAAGAAATGATTCTCTACGAAAAAAATTGAATTTTCCATCCAAAAAGACGAATAAGTAGCCCAAAAAGGATGACTTTTTAACAAAATTGTTGAATTCTCTAACAAACAGTTTCATTTCTTTCCAAAAAATATTAAATGTTGTACTAAAACATATGAATTTGTAATAAGAATGTCCAATTTTTTTTATAACTGATAATATCATTCAGAAAATATTTTAGTTTATTTCTTAACACGAAAATATAAATTTTCAACAAAAAGTCAATAGTCAACAAAATAGTGATATTTTCAAGAAAATAGTAGAATTTTCAACAAAAAAGTATGACTTTTAAACAAAAAAATTTAATTTCCAACAAAACAGTTGCATTTTTATCAAAAAAAATATGACATTTTTCTTCAGACAGATGGATTTTTAATTAAATAAAGAGAAAAACGAATATTAAAAAGATAGCTGAATTTTCATCCAGAAAATATTTCAATTCATTTTTCAACACCAAAATATAAATTTTAAACAAAAAATAAATTTTCTACGAAATAGTTAAGTCTTTTTAAGAACATAGTATAATAGCTTAATTTCTAAAAAATAGTTGAATTTTCTGTTTAAAAAGATTAAAGTCGAGTTTTCACGATCAAACAATGAATTTTTTAACAAGAAATCATTTTCTACCAAAAAAATTGAATTTTCAATCCAAAAAGACGAATTTTTTCAAACAAAAAGGATGAATTTTTAACAAAACAGTTAAATTCTATACTAAATAGTTACATTTTTATCCAAAAAAGATCAAGTTTGTACTAAAACAGATTAATTGGTAATAAAAAGCAAATTTTTTTTATGAGTGGAACTTTCATCCAGAACATATTTCAGTTGATTTTTCAACACCAAAATATAAATTTTAAACAAAAAGTATATTTTCTACGAAATAGTTAAGTCTTTTTAAGAAAATAGTATAATAGCTTAATTTCCAACCAAAAAGTTGCATTTTTATTAAAAAAAAGATTTCAATTTCTGCTAAAGCAGGTATACTTTAAAATAAAAGAATAAAAAGTTTCAAAAAAAGAGTTGAATTTTTGAACCGAAAAGTTAACGAAAAAATGCAATTTTCTATTAGAAATGGTAGTCGACCATTTTGCCTCCTGGTGTCGAAAACTGGAACTAGTAAGAGTAGGTACAATTTTAAACTTTCAAAAAAAAAAAAAAAAGAATTGAATTTTCAACCAAAAAGTTAACGAAAAAATGCAATTTTTTATTAATTAAAATAAATTCTGAGATTGTCATAAATTTTCAGAGAATTTATTTCTCGATTATATTCTCGGTAATATTCTTATTCTCGTTACCGTTCTCAAAGTAATATAACCGGCTCAGAACTCTATTCGTGAGTCCAGCAAGTAGAGTTCTGAGCCGGTTATATTACTTTAAGAATGGTAATGAGAATTAGAATATTATCGAGAATATAACCGAGAAATAAAATCTCTGAGAATTTATGAGAATTTCGAAATTTATTATAATTAATAGAAAATTGGATTTTTTCGTTAACTTTTCGTTTGAAAATTCAACTCTTTTTTTCGAAAGTTTGTCTTTTTTATTTTAAAGTTTACCTGCTTTAGCAGAAATTAAATCTTTTGATAAAAATGCAACTGTTTGGTTAGAAATTAAGCTATTATACTATTTTCTTGAAAACTTACCTATTTTGTAGAAAATTTACTTTTTGTTTAAAATTCATATTTTGGTGTTGAAACATGATAAAAATGAATAAAAATGCAACTATTTGGCAGATAATTTGACTATTTTGTTAAAAATTCATCTTTTTTGGTTAATAAAATTCGTCGTTTTGGATTGAAAATTCAATTTTTTTCGTAGAAACACATTTTTTTATTACAAAAATTAAATTTTTGATGTTACTGAGTTAGCTCGAATCTTTCTTGGATAAAAACTCAACTTTTTTTTGTAATAAAAAATCCTGCTTTAAGATAAATTTCATATTTTTCATAAAAATCCAACTATTTGCTAGAGAATTTAACAATTTTGTTGAAAATTCCTCCTTTTTGGTTAAAAATTCATCTTTTTGGATTAAAAATTCAATTTTTTGATAGAAAATTATTTCTTGTTAAAAAATTCATAGATTGATCCTGAAAATTCTATTAAAATCTTTTCCAACAGAAAATTCAACTATTTCTTTGAAACTTTATCTTTCTGATTTAAAACTTCATCTATTATAACAAAAATTTGCATTTTTTGTATGAAAATACAACTTTTTGTTCAAAGATCGTTCTTCTTTGCTTGATAATTCAACTAACTTGTTTAAAACATTTGGTGCATCGCTTTGTTAAGAAATCACTTTTTTTATTAAAGATTTATATTTTAAGTTTAAATGTAATATCGTTGGCTAAAAGTTTAATTATCTTGTTATAAATTAATCTTTTCTTATTTAAAATTCCACTACTTGGGTCAATGTTCAACTACATTGTGACATTTTTTTTTATTGAAGGCTAATGTCTGGTTGAAAATTTAACTGTTTAGTGGAAAATAATTCTTTTTGTTTTGTTTAGAATTCATTTTTTAACAGAAAATGGAAAATTTCTATTTCTTAAGATTGATATTTTTTAATGAATAATTTGCGTTTTGTTTGTTAAAAATTTTTTTTAGTTTTTTGAAATTTCATTGAAAAATTAATTTTTTGTTAAACAGTCATACTTTTTATTTGAAAATGGAATTTTTAAAAGAAAATTAGTTTTCTGGTTTGAATGTTTAATAATTTAGATAAAATTTTAATTATTTTTTGAGTGAAAATTCTTTATTAATTGGAAATTCGTCTTTTTGGTTTTAAAATTCTTTTCTTTTGTTGTATAAATTTAATTCTTTATTTATTAAAATATAAACTATGACACTTTTTCGTTGGAAATTTGTCTTTTTAGGTTGAATATTCAGCTATTACGTTAAAAATTTCAGTATTTTGTTAAAGAGTATTATTTTAAAGTAGAAAAAACTTTTTTCTTCCTATCTCGGCCGAAAATTCGAGTTTCTTCCCGGCGTATCTTTACCGAAACCTACCGTTCCTTCCCGCCCTGCGCGCCATCTAACGAATCGTATCGACACTGCTATCTCGACTCTCGTCCATGAGGATTTCTAACCTAAGCTGAATTTTGTTGATTTTGTTGAAACGAAAAGTCGAGAGTTGTTCGTATTTACTACATAATATTTGCGTATTATGTAGTAAACTGTTATGTGTTATTATTGTAAGCTAAATTGTTACGACGAGAGGTGTTCGTATGGACAGTTATTGCGTTTTGAAGTATTAAATTAGTCTTGCTTACAATTATGAATCCAAGTGACTGTTCGTCAGGTGAAAGTAGCGATGAGGAGGAAAATATTCGAGATTTTGACAAAGAAGCCCAGGCTATCATAAATCTAAAATTATTACCTTCAAAATCAGCCAACCGCTATTCGTTAGTTTATGAATCGTTCTTAAAATGGAAAATTATATCATGCTTCTGGCTACGCGTAGGTTATGTCGGCTGACTTAGCTGCAGGGAAGGAAATAAAAACATGGCCGCGACTTCATAGCAGACGAGTCTTACGTGTCACACGCGCTTTTGATTGGAAATTTTAACTAAACGACGAATTTTCGGCCGGATAGGAAGAAAAATAGTATACATTACACGGGACGAATGTAATGTACTATTTTTTGTTTGAAATAAATAAGTACATTCATATTAAACAGCTGATATAGCCTGAACAATAAAAATATTGTTAAAAATAATAAATTCTTAAATTCTATCATATTCTCGGTTATATAACCCGAACTTCAATTTTCGGGAATTTAAAAACTCTACCACAAAGTGGGAAAACCTTGCAGATTTTGACGTTACCGACCTAGTGTGATAAAATATTAGAAAATAGGATACTTTAGGGACCGGTCTGTGAGGCCTGAAATGATTGATCAATTTGTTGGTTACCTTATGTGATTCCTCCTTCATAAGATAGGTCCCGGTTGGCACTTCCCTGATTTGCACTTTTCCGTCAACCAGCAGAGAATCATCCTCCAGCCCGAGTTCCTTAACAAAAGCTTCCGTCGCAATTTGAATAATCTGAGTCTCGTCCAAATCCTGGATTCCCTGATTCGTCGATCTTTTCCTACTTGGTCCACTAAATTGATGAGCATCTGCAGAACCCGTTTGTTGAGTCTGGACACTGCAAACAGACGAGTTCGGCCAATGCGAGTCACATTCCGGCACCATATCGGCCGGTGTCGCTTGGCTCATTTGTGGACTCGGGCATGAATTTTTCAAATCGAGACTGTTCTTCGATCTGTAAAAGGACGATCTAAATCAGGACACACTTTTTTATAGAATCAGAGTACTCAAGAGTTTTTGATTGAAATTCTGCATCATTTTCGTAATACTGCACCTTCTATTAACTAGGATGGGAATCGGTTGGGAACTGCTCATGCCGCTTGACTCTTTTGGTAGCGTCTCAGAACTTTCAGGCTGTTCCGATGAGTAGGAAAAACTATTCAAGAGAGTCTCGGAAGTTTGGGCGCCGAAATTTTCGCGCGTTCTCGATCGGACAGGAGAGCCGGAAAAGGGACTCTTGTTCTTTTTGTGAGTCCCTTGATTAACTAGTTCGGCTGATAAGCCGAGATACTGATGCAGAGCGGTGAATGTCACTCGCTGCAAACGAACCATAATCACCTGGATCACTCGAATGAATGCATCTGGGTGATCTTGAAAGACCTGGAATTATTAAACAATCGTTACAACATTTCTATACCTCTCAAATAATACTAAAATGTATTATTTTTAGTATTCTGGATGGCCGTTTTAATCCAAGAAAAAAATTCCCGGTCATTTCCCCGGTTCACACACATTTTAAACGGTCAATGAAATTTTAAAAATCAAACTCTATACTAATAGTTTTTTTTTTCATTTAAAATAATAATTAATACAGAACAAATTAAAGCATTCAAAGCGGAACTCTTGAATTTTCAAAATTAAAATTGAAAAGTTTTTCAATTCAAAAATTGTATATTCAAATGCTCAATAATTTATACATATAAAATGGAAGGTAATTACACTTTTTAATTTAACAATTTAAAACAAAATGGATAAACTGCAATATTTAGAATTTTTTACTTTGATAAATTTTGGAGTTGAAAGATTCAGATTAAGTTGAAAAAATAAAAATACACGTTAACCTTTTCCATACTTTAAATAAAATAATCAAGCAATTCACTTTAAAAATTTTCAAAATTATATTATTTCTTGTAATTTTAAGCTAGACACGTTAATAATTGAAAAATAATTTTTCTTTTTAACTGAACAGTTATTAAATTAGAAGCTAAATTATTTTCATTTCAAATAGTTTAAGCATCCTTGAAAATTTTTGAAATTTTATTTTAAAATCTTGAGATATCTAGAGGAACTTTTAAATACATCTAGAAATTAATTGACTTTTTTCTACAACTTTTAGAAACTCTTTTAGAAAACAAAATCCTGCAAGTTTGAATTTATAAATAACAATAGAACAGTTATTATTTGCAGAAAAAATTAGAGTAATTTTAGGAGATATTTAGAAGCTTTAAATAGATTCAAATTAAAGTTAGAACTTCAAAATGTAGATTTAGAAATTAGAATAAAATATGGGTTTTTATTTTGAAAAATTATTGTAATAGAAAATTTAAAAAGATTTTAAGCGATTTCCAAAATTCTCAAAAATGAAACTGGAAGATTTTAATCATTATTTTCTAATTGGCAAGATTTTCCAAAAATTGTAGGAAAAATTCGATTAATTAAAAATATATTTAGAATTTAAACAAAATGCAGATTTAAAAATTAGAATTAAAAATGGCTTTCATTTTGAAAAATTATTCTAACAGAAAATTTAAAAACATTTCCAAAATTATCAAAAAAGAAACTGGAAGATTTTAAGGATTTTTTTTTTAATGGCACGATTTTTCAAAAATTGTAAGAAAAACTCGATTAATTTTAAAATATATTTTGAAATTCAACAAAATCTAGATTTATAAATTAAAATAAAAAATGGGTTTTCATTTTGAATGATTATTGTAACAGAAAATTTAAAAAGATTTTAAGAGATTTAAAAAATTATCAAAAAAGAATCTGAAAGGTTTTTAGATTTATTTGAATTGGCAAGATTTTCCAAATACTAGAGGAAAAAATCGATTAATTTTAAAATATATTTAGAATTTAAACAAAATGTAGATTTAGAAAATATATGAGGGAAATTTCCAAAATTATTAAAAAAGGCACTAGAAGATTTTTAGGATTAATTTTTAATAGCAAGATTTTCCAAAAATTGTAGGAGAAATTCAATTAATTTGAAAATATATTTAGAATTAAAAAAAAAAGTGGATTTAGAAATAAAAATAAAAATGGGTTTTCATTTTGAAAAAATATTGTAACAGAAAATTTAAAATGATTTTCAGAGATTTAACAGAATATCAAAAAAAAATCTGAAAGTTTTTTAGATTTTTTTTTTAATTGGCAGGATTTTCCAAAAACTAGAGGAAAAAATCGAGTAATTTTAAAATATATTTAGAATTTAAACAAAATGTAGATTTAGAAATTAAAATTAAAATTTGTTTTCATTTTGAAAAGGTCTTGTAACAGAAAATTTAAAAAGATATTAAGAGATTTAAAAAATGATCCAAAAAGAATCTGAAAGGTTTTTAAATTTTCTTTTTAAATTGGCAAGATTTTCCAAAAATTGTAGGAAAAATTAGATTCATTTTATAGTATATTGAGGATTTAAACAAAATGTAGGTTTAGAAATAAAAATAAAAAATGGGTTTTCATTTTGAAAAATTATTGGAACAGAAAATTTAAACAGATTTAAAGAGATTTAACAAATTATAAAAAAATAATCAAAGATTTTTAGATTTTTCTTAATTGGCAAGATTTTCCAAAAATTGTAGAAAAATCGATTAATTTTCAAATAGATTCACAAGTTCTGAAAAAAAGGTTAACACACTTAATTTAAATTACTTGAAAGCATATAAAGTTTTTTATTAATTTTGAATTTTTTCAAAACTTCTAAATATCTCTTAAAATCACACAAATTTTTTCTACAAATAATAAGTGTTTACGGTTATTTATACGTCAAAATTTAACAATTTCACTTAAAAATTAAATATTTTTTAAGCGTTTATATTTTATATAGGCAAAAAAATTATTAGAAATAATATATTAATAAATTTATTTATTACATTTATTATAAAAAATGAGTTTTCAGACAAAAAGATTAATTTTTTAACAAAAAAGACGAATTATCAAAAAAAAAAGTTGAATTTGAAAATAAATAATGTAATAATTACAATTTTACTTTAAAAATTTATTTTCTACGAAAAAAAATTAATTTTTAACAAAATAGTTAAATTTTCAAACAATGAGATGAATTTTCACAAACAAAAAAATTTAATTAAGTAGTTTAACTCTCGTTGATGTATCGATAATAGGTTTTACAAGCTTCAAATTCCTAATATTTAAGGTAAAAACACATTTTTTTTACGAAATAGATAAATTTTTGCTAAATAGTTGAGTTTTCGGCTAAAAAAAAAAAAGAATTTTCAGACCAAAGAAACATGCAATTTCTACTAAATGAGATGAATTATTAAACCCGAAACATGAATTTTCAACCAAATTCTAGAATTTTCAAATCCAAGGAGGCAATATTTGAAAAAAAATTAATTATCAATCCAAAAGATGAATTTTCAACCAAATAGTTAAATTTTCAACAACAAATATTTATTTTTTTACCAAATAAGACAAATTTTCAATCAAAGAGTTGCATTTTTAAGCAAAAATATTAATTTTCCAAGATAAACAACCAACTTTTTAATAAAACAGTTGTATTTTCAAATGAAAACATAAATTTATTTAAATTTGTATGTATTTAAATTTTCGCTTAAAAAATTAATTCAAAAAGAAAAGTATTGCCAAGAAAATAATTAAATTTTCAAAGAAAGAGATGAATTTTTAAACCAAAAAGACGATTTTTCAACAATGGTTAAATTTTTGATCAAGACGATTAATGTTATACCAAAAAATAAAAGTTTTTAATCAAATAGGTGAATGTTCAAAAAAAAAAAAAAAAATTCTCACCCAGGAGATTAATTTTGTATAAAAAAGATAAATTTTCAACGCAAAAGTTAAATTTTTAATAAAAAAATTTTCTACCAGAAAAAACGAATTTTTAACAAAATAATTGCATTTTTAAACAAAAACATTAATTTTGCATCATAACCAACTAACTTTTTAACAAAACGGTTCTATTTTCAAATGAAGATAGATTTTCGACAAAAAGGGAATAGTTAAGTTTAGAGTTCAAAAAATTCATTTCTTATCCAAATAAAAACAATTTTCAACAAATTTATTAAATTTTCAACCTAAGCAGATGAATTTTTAAATAAAAAAGTTAATTTTCAATCAAAAATGGAATAGTTTAATTTTCAGTTTACAACGTTAATTTTCACAAAAAAAGTAGAATTTTCAACAAAACAGTTAAGTTTTCAAAGAGATGAATTTTTACCCAAATAGTTGAATTATCAAACAAGATCATTAAATTTCGACCAAAAAATGAATTTTCAACCAAATAAATTATTTTTTTAACAAATAGGTGAAATTTAAATTTAAGAAATCTTGATTTTCTACCAAAAAAACGAATTTTCTAAAAATTTCAAATATTTTAAAACAAAAAGATGAATTTTTAATACAAACGTTTAATTTTATACCCAAAAAAATAATTATAAACAAAATACATGAATTTTTAAATAAATAGTTAAATTTATTACCAAAAAGATTATATTTCTACTAAAATATAAACGAATTTTCAATCAAATCCATGTATTTCTAACCAAATAACTAAATTTGTTACCAAATTGTTAAATTTTCGATTCAAAAATACAAATTTTCTACAAAACAGTTGATTTAAACAAAAAAGTTAATTTTCAACCAATACCGATTACTTTTTATCTAGGCAATTGCATTTTTAACAAAAAAAAAGGTAACATTTTTACAGAAAGAGATGAATTTTTAACAAAATAGTTAAATTTCAACAAAAAAAATCTGTTTTTGTCAAGAAAGAACAATTAATTTAATCAAATTGATCAATTTTTAAGCCAGAAGGATGAATTTTCAACAAAATATTTGAATCTTTAACAAAAAGTATGACTTTTTAACAAAATTGTTAAAGTTTCAACAAAATATTTAAATTTTGAACCAAATAATAAAATTTTTGACCAAACGAGACGAATTCTCAAACCAAAAACATAGCAGCAGACTTTTAATTCAAAAAGAATTAACTTTCAATCAAGAAGAGTTCCATTTTCTTTATTGGGTTCTATTATTCAGTTCGAATTTAATTTTTTAAATAATATTCTAAATTTATAATTTGAAATTATTACTTATAGTTCATTTTAATTTTAAAAAACTCTATAATATGCCAACAATTTATGAAGAAAGTAGAATCATAAATTAAAAAATTCTTAATTTTTTGCTTGGAAATCTTTTGAAGAACTTTGTAAATTCGTTGAAATCTCCTGTAGTGCTTAAAATCTTGGTGAAATTTTTTTAATTCTGTGAAATATTTTGGAATGTTTTTAAATTTTTGGAAAATATTTGAAATCCTTATAATCTTTGAAAGTTTTAAAAAATCTTTTGAAATTTTTGTGAAATCTTTGAAATCATTGTAAAATCTTTCTCTAATTTGAAAAATTTGAAATCTTTTTGAAAACTTTTGAAATCTTCTAAAAAATTCTGAAATTATTTCAAATCTTTGAAATGTTTTGAAATCTTTGAAATCTGGTGTACTTTGCCGTTTTTTTAATCTTAGAAATATTTGTGAAATCTTTCTTAAATCTTTTGTATTGATTTAAAATCATTAAATTTTTGAAATCTTTGTGAAATCTTCTAAAAAATTGTGAAATCGTTTAAAATCTTTGAAATGCTCTGAAATCTTTGAAATCTTCTAAACATTTAAAAATCTTCGTAACAAATTTTCGAAATCCGATGTGAAATCTTTGAAAACCTACTAAAAATTATTTGAAATTGTTTTAGATTATGGAATTGTTTTAAAATAATGTAAAATTTTAATGAAATCTTTGAAATCTTTGTGAAATCTTTCCTATTAATTTGAAATTACTGGAATATTTGAAATCTTTTTAAAATTTTTAAAAAAATTGAAATTCTTTAAATCTACGTAATTCTGATATTTGTTGAAACCTTTTGAAATCGTTTTAAATCTTTGAAATCTAGTGAAAATCTGGTAATCTTTGTAATCCTTGAAATCTTTTGTATCAATTTGAAATCTGTCAAATATTTTTAATCTTTTGAAATCTTTTACAAATATTTAAAATAGTTTAAAATCTTTGAAGTGTTTTGAAATCGTTATGAAATTTTTATGAAATCTTTGAAATAATTGTCTAGTTTTTATAAAATATTTTCTATTAATTTGAAATCATTTATATATTGGAAATCTTTTGAAATCTTGTTATTAAATTTCCACTAGAAATACAAATTTTCGACAAAATACATAAATTTCCAACTAATTATTTAGAGCTCTAACTAAAAAAGGTAAATTTTCTACTCAAAGAAAACGAATTTTCAAGAAAATTGAGCAATATAAACAATTCCCAACAAAAGAAGTAAATTTTCAACTAAAAAAGAAAATGTCTTCAAACAAAAATGGAATAATTAAAATTTCTGTAAAAAAAAATTAGTTTTCAATAAAAAACAAAATTAGTTTTTAACAAAGTAGTATAATTTGGAACCAAAAAATATGAATTTTCAACGAAAAATTGAATTGTTCAAATTTCAAACAAAAAATATTTTAATATTTAATAAAAAAAAACAGTTGATTATAATACGAAAAAAGCAGACAAATTGAGCAGTTGATATTTCAACCAAAAAATATTTTAATGTTGAATAAGAAACAGTTAAATTTAAAAAAAGACGAATTTTAAATGAAACACTTAATTTTTACGTTCAAACATTTCGAAAGAAATGCTTTTTAAAATCTTTGAAATCTTCTGAAAAAGTTAAAATCTTTTTTAAAAATTTTTCGAAATCCGATGTAAAATCTTTTTAGAATTGCTAAAAAAATTTAAATTGTTTAAATCTGTGTAATTAATGTGAAATTTATCAAAATATTAAAAATATTTATAAAATCTGTCTTAAATCTTTTATATTTATTTGAAATTATTAAAAAATTAGAAATCTTTGCGAAATCGTCTAAAAAATTTTGAAATAATTTTAAGAATTGCAAAAAAAATTAAATTTTTTCAAAAAACCTAAAACGAAATACAGACTTTTGAAGATTTTGAAATAAATTTTTAAAGCTTTTAAGGATTTTGAAGGGTTTGAGATGATGAAATTTTTTCATAAGATTCCAGGAAAAATTTTAATTCATTTTCTAAACATTTATTTTGAAGAAAATATTTTAAAAGCATTTCAAAAGATTTCCAAAATTAACAAAAAAGAATCTGGTAGATATGAAGGAAATTTTTTCAAGCTTCCAGAATAATTTCTAAAGTTTAAGGAAAATGCGAATCATTTTAAAAGATATTTGGAGATTTTTTAGGAATTTCAAAAACGATGATTTTTCTTTTAAAATCTAAAAAAATGTAGGGAAACTTGTAATTAATTTTGTTGTTGAAAATTTCATTTAAAGAAAACATTTTTAAAAGATTTTTTAAAATGTCATAAAATTTTCAAAACTATCAAAAAAGAATCTAGAAGATTGAAGGCAATTTGTTTAATTTTGCAGAATTTATGAAAAATTCGAATCATTTTTAAAGATATTTAGAAAAATTTCAAAAACAATTAAAATGTTTTAAAAAAACTTAAAACAAAATATAGAGTGTTGATGATTTTGAAATACATTTTCAAAGTTCTTAAGCAGTTTGAATTTTTTGAGATTGACATTTTTTCTTAAGATTCCAGGTAAAATTGTAATAAATTTTGTTGTTAAAAATTTAACTTAAACAAAATATTTTTTAAAAATTCGTAAAATTTTCAAAACTATCAAAATGAATGTGGAATATTGAGTGCAATTTTTTTCATTTTGGAGAATTTTTTCAAAATTTCATGAAAATTTCGAATAAATTTTAAAGATATTGATTATTTATATTTTATTAAGAATTTGGGAATAAAAAAGAAACAATTTACAAAAACCCGAAACAAAAATGTCAATTTTTGAAGGATTTTGAAGGTTAGCATAAAGAAATTTTTTTCTTAAGATTCTAGGAAAACTTTGTGTGTTTTTTTTTTGTAAAAATGTAATAAAAAAATATATATATATATTTAAAAGAATTAATTAAAAACATTTTGAAACATTCCTGACTTATCAAAAAAGAACCTGGAAAATTGAAGGCAATTTTTTCAATTTTGCAAATATATAAGTTTAAAAGAAATGTAGACATTTTAAAATAATTTAAAAAACAATTAAAATGCTTTGAAAACCTAAAATGATCAAAAAAGCATCTGGAAGATGTGCAGGCAATTTTTTTATTGTTGCAGAATTTTTCCAAATTTGAGGAAAAAATCTAATAATTTTGAAAGATATTCCAAAGTTTTAAAATAATTCCAAACAAACCAAAAATTACAAAAAATTTAATCCTTTTTAAAATCTTTAAAATATTTGAAATCGTCTGAAAACTTAAAAATTGTTGAAGATTATTGAAATGTTTTAAAATTTATAAAATCCCTTAAATTATTTTGAAATATATCGAACTATTGATGAAATCTTTCTTTAATATTTGTTATGAAATCCTTTGTGTGCTCGTTTGAAATCTTTGAATTATTTGTAAGATCTTTCTGAAACCTTTTGTATTAATTTGAAATCATAAAATAATTTTTAATCTGGGCAACAACTTTTAAAATCTTAGAAAACTGGTTTACTTTAACCTTTTCCAAATCTTTAAAATCTTTGCAATATTTTGAGTTTTAAAATAATTTGAAAAATTCAAACTGTTTGTGAAATCTTTGAATTTTTGTGATATCTTTTGAAATATTTGTGAAATGTTTTTTATTCGTTGAAGTCATTGAATTATTTGAAATCTTAGTCAAATCTTTTCATATCTTTCAAAATGTTTTGAAACATTTAGAGATAGCTTAAAATCTTGGACATGTTTCAAAATCTTTGAAAGTTTTAAAAGCGTTTCAAAATAATTGTGAAATCTTTGAAATTCCGAGTGTCAAGACAATAAATTCATAATAATAATCAAGAAATCTTCGAAACGAGATGTTTCTTTTACAATAGACTAAAAGAGTTGAATTATTTTTCGAAAATTAAATGAAATAAGTGTTGAAAGAAAAAAATGAATTGAAGGTTCTCGTGAAAAATTCAAGAAGAATTGAAGATTTTCAAGGATACCCTGGTTATGCATAAAGGGAAACTGACCTCCTGAAAGGCGCTCATCGGCAATTTGACGACGACCGAATCCTCGACAGCTCTCGCAGAAACGGTCTTATAAGTACTCGTGTGGCCAGTGAGCACGTCCGTAAAACTAAGAAGGCTAGTCACCGATTCTCCAGTTTTGACTAATTTCAAAGAAATCTGAGTGCCGTCAGATCCCGTGATATAAACATTGACTAAGCCCTGCTGGACGATGAACACATTTTCGTCGGGGTCTCCAATTCTGAAGAGGGAGCTTCCAGCAGGCAAATTCATAATCTCAGTGTGCTTGCACAATTTTAGAAAGACTGGTTTCTCAAAATGCCCGAAAACTCGGATGCTCTGGAGAATGTATAAGGCATCTGGAGGCACTCTTTCTCCGGGTCCTAAGTCTTCCTCTAAATACTCCGCTGGAGGCTCTAATACCTGAAATAAATAAATCAATTCATTCAATAATCCGATCAAAAAAGAATACAAAAATAATTTTAAAAATAGCTCCAAATGAGGATTTATATTTAATGATCAAATGTATTTCTGAATGTTTCTAAAAATATAAATAATAAATAAAATAATAACATAATAAATATTATATATAAATAATATTTTAATAGAATCAATAAATAAATAAAAATAATAAAAAATTGATTTTAATTATCTATCAATATTGGGAAATAATTATGTTCTTAACATTTTCTTACCAGACTATAATTTTGTAAACTTTTGTACAAATTCAAAGAGACGCAAAAAATTAAATTAAGGAAAAAAAGTAAAATATCTTAGTTTAAGAAATGCATAGACTGTAGGTAACGATAACAAAATTTTCGGTATCGACAATCAAAAAAATTATTGGTACCGACAGATTTGAAAAAATGTAGATTTTTTTAAGATATGGAAATGAAACTTTTAAGGATTTTGAAGGTTTTAAGATAATGCAATTTTTTCAAAAGATTCCAACGAAATTTTTATTAATTTTTTGGTTGGAAATTTAATTTTTTTTAAATATTTTAAAAGATTTATAAAATTTCAAGAAATTTCAAAAATAATCAAAATAGAAGATTTCAAGGCAATTTCTTCAATTTTGCCAAAATTTGTCTACAGTTTAAGAAAAATGCGAACCATTTTAAAAGATATTTGAAATTTTTTTAAGAATCTCAAAAATGAAGAAGTTTAAAAAAAAAACCTAAAAAAGTGTAGACCTTTGAATATTTTTAAATAAAATTTTGAAACTTTTAAGGATTTTGAAGGTTTTAAGATAATTATATTTTTTCTTAAGATTCCATGGAAAATAAATATATTTAAAAAGATATAGAAACATTTCAAAAAATCTCAAAAATGATGAAAAAAAAACCTGGAAGATATAAATGCAGTTTTTTCAAGTTTCCAGAATATTTTCTAAAGTTTAAGGAAAATGCAAATCATTTTAAAATATATTTCAAAATTTTTTAGGAATTTCAAAAACAATTGAAATTTTTTAAAAACCTAAAACAAAATATAGACGTTTGAAGATTTTGAAATAAAATTTTGAAACTTTTAAGAATTTTGAAGGTTTTGAGATAATGCATTTTTTTCTTATGATTCAAGGGAATATTTTAATTAATTTTGTTGTTGAAAAGTTAATTTAATGAAAATATTTTAAAATGATTTTAAAAATTTCAAAAAATATTCAAAACTTTAAAAAAAAATCTAGAAGATTAGACACTATTTTTTTAATTTTGCTGAATTTTGTCAAAGTTTTACGAAAAATTTGAATAATTTTTAAAGATATTTATAATTTTTTTATAATTTATTAAGCATTTGAGAATTAAAAAAAAAACAATTTACAAAAATCTGAAACAACAATGTAGATTTTTAAGGATTTTAAAGGTTAACATAATGAATTTGTTCTGAAAATTGCAGGTTATATTTGTAGTTTTTTGTTGTAAAAAATTTAATTTAAAAAAAGATTTAAAAAGATTTGATATTTAATATTTGGAAATTTTTTAAGAATTTCAAAAACGAAGAATATTTTTTAAAAACCTGAAACAAAATGTAGACTTTCGAAGATTTTGAAATAAAATTTTGAAACTTTTAAGGATTTTGAAGGTTTGAAGATAATGAAATTTTTTTCATAAGACTTCATGGAAAATTTCAATTGATTTTTTAAACATTTATTTTAAGGAAAATATTATAAAAACATTTTAAAAGATTTCTAAAAAGATCTGGCAGATGTGCAGGCCTTTTTTTTATTTTTGCAATATTTCCTAATTTGAGGAAAAAATCGAATAATTATGGAACATATTCGGAAGTTTTTAAAGAATTCCAAACAAAAAAAAATTGCAGAAATTTGAAACAAGAATGTAGATTTTTGAAAATTTGGAAACAAAATTTAAAACTTTTTAAGGACTTTCAAGGTTTGAAGATAATTACATCTTTTATTAAGATTCCGGGGAAAATTTGAACTCATATTTTAAGTGAAAATCTAATTTAAAGAAAATATTTAAAAAGATATATAAACGTTTCAAAAAATTATAAAAAAAAGTACCTGGAAAATATGAAGGAAATTTTTGCAAGTTTTCAGAATATTTTCTGAAGTTTAAGGAAAATACGAATCATTTTAAAAGATATTTCAAAAACGACTAATATTTTTAAAAAACCTAAAACAAAATGTAGACTTTTGAAGATTTTTTCTTAAGATTCCAGAGAAAATTGTAATTAATTTCGTTGTTGTGGAAAATTTAATTTAAAGAAAATGTTTAAGAATATTTTTTTAACATTTTATTTATTTCTCATTTGTTTATAATTTATTAAGAATTTTAGAATAAAAAAAGAAACAATTTACAAAAACCTGAAACAAAAATGTAGATTTTTCAAGGATTTTGAAAGTTAAGATAATGAATTTTTTTAAGATTCCAGGAAAAATTTGTATTTTTTTTTTGTTAAAAATTTAATAATAACAAAAATATTTAATTAAAAACATTTCAAATATAGACTTTTGAAGATTTTGAAATAAATTTTCAAAGCTTTCAAGTATTTTGAAGGTTTTGAGATGATGAAATTTTTTCATGAAATTCCAGAGAAATTTTAAATTCAGATTTTAAACATTTAATTTAAATAAAATATTTTAAATAATTTCAAAAGATATCTAAAATTAACGAAAAAGACTGGAAGATGTGTAGGAATTTTTTTAATTCTTGCAGATTTTTTCCAAATTTGAGGAAAAAATGGAATTTAAGGTCGAAAATTTAAATTAATTTTTTGATTGAAAATTTAATTTAAAGAAAATTTTCAAAAAGATTAATAAACATTTCAAAATTTGTAAAAAAAAAAACTGGAAGATTGGAAGGAAATTTTTTCAACTTTGCAGAATTTTTTCAACATTTTAGAAATTTTTAAAGAATTTCAAAAATAATGAAAAAAATTTTTAAATTGTAGATTTTTTAAGATTTCGAAAAAAAAGGATGAAATATTCATAATTAAATAATATATATGTATTGAAATACTTTCCTTGAATTAAATAAATAAAAAAATTAATTGAAATTTTCCCTGGAGACGAATGAAAAAAATTGCATTATCTTAAAACATTCAAAAATCTACATTTTTGTATTTTTTTTGGAACTCGTAAATTATAAATAAATTTTAAATATATTTGAAAATGGTTCGCATTTTTCCTAAAATTTTGTAAAAATTCTGCAAAATAAAAAAATTTCCTTATTTTTTATGATTTGGAAATCTTTTGAAATGTTTTAAAATCTTTTCAAACATTTTTTTTCAATTAAATGTTAAAAACAGAATTAAAATTTTCTCTGGAATATTATGAAAAAAATGCATAATGTCAAAACTTTGAAAAAATCCTTAAAAGTTTTAAAATTTTATTTAAAAATCTAGAAAAGTCTACATTTTGATTTAGCTTTATTTTCAAAATCATAAAACCTTTTAATTAGTCCTTAAATTTATCTATAGGGAATTATTACAAAATCAACAATTTTCTACAATTATCTATGAAAAAGTTATCGTAGAATATTGTACTTTTTAATAAAAAAAATTTTTTTACCAGGATTCATTAATTTTGGGTATTAAATCTCTTTTTATATGAAGTTTTTTGGTACCTTAAGTTGCTGAGGAACAGTTTCCTTTTTGAGTTGCAACAGCCTCCTAGCAAATCTCATAACTGCCCTTCGTTTTTTGCCTTGTCCCGCGGCCTGTCCACTTATCGATTTTACTTTTCGCAGCATTTTTCTGCCGTAGAAAAGAACTTTGTCCCGTTTTCGAAATCGTGGTCTTCCGCTTCCAACGCCCACAAATTCCTTCACTTCGGGAAGGAATTCTTTGTTCTTCCATTTTCTTATAAAGACAATTCCTACCAAAATAATAATTACAAGCAGAGTAATTAGAACCACTATCAGGGTTCGCGAAGTCTGGTACTCGCTGATTGTCTGACCAATCCATTCTGTAAATGCACAGGATACGAGAGTGTCTCCGAATTTCTTAATACCATCAAGAACCTGTTCAATTATATTCAGTTGTTATTATTAAATATGAAAAAAAAGATTCTCATTCTTGAAAATTAAAAATTAGAAGAGTCAAAGGATCAAATTTGTAATACAAAAACTTAAATTTCTTAATTCAAATAATAAAAAGTAAAAAAAAAAGAAGGCACCAGCGCCACTTTTTTCTGAATTTATTTAAAGCATCTTTAATCAAAATTATTATTAAATCCACCTAGAATGCAATTTAAATAGTTGAATTTTTATGCCAAAAGGATCAATTTTCTATTAAAATTGTTAAATTTTTTAAACCGAAAATATGGACTTTCAACAAAAAATTTAATTTTCAAACAAGAAATATTTTCGTCAAAGAAAGATGGATTATCAAGAAAAGTGTAATAACTAATATTACAACCAGAAAATATTTACATTTTAAATAAAAAAATATTTGAATTCAACCAAAAAGATAAATTTTTTACGAAGAAGGATTTTTTAACGTGAAAGAAAAAAAATGGAATTAAGTTATTGAATATCCAATCCCAAAAAAATTAATTTTCAACCAAATAATTAAATTTTTGAAAAAAAAAGATTTTTCTATCAACCAAATTCTTTAATTTTTAAACCAAAAAGTCTGATTTTCATCCAAAAAAGATGGGTTCTCAAAGAAGTATGTAATAACTAATATTTTAATAAAAAAAGATAAATAGTTGCATTTTTAACCAACTAAAAATTATTTTTACCGAAGTAGTTGCATTTTGAACAAAGAAAAATTTTTTAATGTAAAAAAAATTCAAACTAATTATTGAATTTCTAATCCACAAAAAAAATGAACTTTGTTCAAAACAGTTAAATTTTCAAGAAAAAAGTTAATTTTCAACCAAATAGTTGAATTTTTATAGAAAAAAGATTTTGTCAGCCAAATAAGAAGAGTAGCAACCAAATTCTAGAATTTACAACCCTAAAAGAATAAAATTTTCATAAAAAAAGATGGATTCTCAAAAAAATATTTACTAGCTAATGTTTTAACCAAAAAAGTCAAACAGTTGCATTTTTGACCAAAAAAATACATTTTTACTAAAAGATGAATTTTCAGCAAAAAATGATTTTTTAATGTAAAAAGAAAAAAAAATGTCAACCAAATTATTGAATTTTCAAACAAGTAAGATTTTACGATCAACCAAATTCTTGAATTTTTAAGCCGAAAAGTCTAATTTTCATCCAAAATAATGGATTCTCAAAGAAATATGTAATAACTAATATTTTAACCAAAAAAGATGGACAGTTGTATTTTTAACAAAAAATTATATTTTTACCAAAAGAGATGAATTTTAAACGAAGAAAAATTTTTTAATGTAAAAAGACAAAAAAATGACAACCAAATTATTGAATTTCTAATCCACAAAAAAATGAGTTTCCTATAAAACAGTTAAAATTGCAAGAAAAAAAAAGTTAATTTTCAACCACATAGTTGAATTTTTATAGAAAAAAGATTTTGTCAGTCAAAAAAGAAGAATAGCAACCAAATTCTAGAATTTAACATCCTATAGTTAAAGAATAAAATTTTCATTAAAAAAATATGGATTCTCAAAAAAATATTTACTAGCTAATATTTTAATCAAAAAAGGCAAACAGTTGCATTTTTAACAGAAAAACAAAATTAGATTTTTACCAAAAGATGAATTTTGAACGAAGAAAGATTATTTAATGTAAAAATAAAACAAATGTCAACCAAATTATTGAATTTCTAATCCAGAAGCAAATAAATTTTCTAAAAAATAGTTACATTTTCAAGAAAAAAGTTAATTTTTTAACCAAATAATTGAATTTTCAAACAAGGAAGCTTTTCAGTCAACCAAATTCTTGAATTTTTAAACTAAAAATCTGATTTTCATTTCAAAAAATGGATGCTCATCGAAATATGTAATAGCTAATATTTTAACCGAAAAAATAACAACCAAATTATTGAATTCCTAAACCACAAAAAAATGAATTTTCTAAATAAACAGTTAAATTGTCAAGTAAAAAGTTAATTTTCAACCAAATAGTTGAATTTTTAACGAAAAAAGATTTTGTCAGTCAAAAAAGAAAAATAGCAACAAATTTCCAGAATTTTCAATCCTAAAAGAATAACATTTTCGTCAAAAAAAGATGGATTCTCAAAGAAATATAAAACAACTAATATTTTAACCAAAAAATATAAAGAGTTGCATTTTTAACAACAAAAAAACAAAATTAAATTTTTACCAAAAGATGAATTTTGAACGAAGAAAGATTATTTAATGTAAAAATAAAACAAATGTCAACCAAATTATTGAATTTCTAATCCAGAAGCAAATAAATTTTCTAAAAAATAGTTACATTTTCAAGAAAAAAGTTAATTTTTTAACCAAATAATTGAATTTTCAAAAACAAGGAAGATTTTTCAGTCAACCAAATTCTTGAATTTTTAAGACAAAAAGTCTGATTTTCATCCCAAAAATATGGATTCTAATAGAAATATGTAATAACTAATATTTTAACCAAAAAATATTAAACAGTTGTATTTTTAACAAAAAATTATATTTTTACCAAAGAAGATGAATTTTAAACGAAGAAAAATCTTTTAATATAAAAAGACAAAAAAATGACAAACAAATTCTTGAATTTTTAAGCCGAAAAGTCTAATTTTCAACAAAAGAAAAGATGGATTCTCAAAGAAATATGTAATCATTAATATTTTAATCAAAGAAGATTAACAGTTGCATTTTTAACCAAAAAATTTTCGTTTTGCCAAAAGAGATGAATTTTCAACGAAGAAAGATTTTTTAATGTAAAAAGACCAATTCTAGAATTTACAATCCTAAAAGAATAAAATTTTCATGAAAAAAATGGATTCTCAAAGAAATATGTACTAACAAATATTTTAACCAAAAAATATAAAGAGTTGCATTTTTAACAAACAACAAAATTTTACCAAAAGAGACGAATTTTCAACAAAAAAATATATTAAAATTTTCAAGAAAAAAAGTTCATCTTCAACCAAATTTAGAATGAATAACAAAATATTTTTATCTTTAACCAGGAAGATTACTTTTCTACCAAAAAAGAAATTTTAAACAAAAGAAGATACATATTCAACCAAATTGTTGAGAAGATAAATCTTCAACTAAAAAAGATCAATTTTTAACCAAAAATCGAATCAAAGATCAGACAACAACAAAATTTCATCAAACTATTTGAATGTTAAACCAAAAATATTAATTTTTAAGTAATATAAGGAATCTTGAAACAAACAAAAATTAATTTCTAACAAAGAAATTCTGCTTTTAACTTTCATTTTTCAAGAAAATGGCCAAATTTTCAACCAGCAAAGATGAATTCTCATCAAAAAACGTAATAATTCATATATCAACCAAAAAATATTTTTATTTCCAATTCAAAACAGTCTAATTTTTTAGTCAAGAATAAAAATAAATTTCAATAAAATTGTTGAATTTTTAATACAAAAATAAATCTTTCTGCAAAACAGTGAAATTTGCCAACAAAAACAATGGCTTTTTGCGACCCAATAATAGTTGTATTTTGAACTAAAAAAAGAGAAATTTTAAAAATAAAAATCGAACAGTTAAATTTAAAATTAAAAAAATAACTTTCAAACAAAACAAAAACTAATTTTCAACAGACTACTTACATTTTCAACAAAAAATATGAATTTTCATTAAAAATTATGAATCTTCAAACAAGAAAGTAAATTTTTAATAAAGGTGTTCCATTTTCAAAAAAATAGTTAAATTTTCGACCAAAAAAGATGAGGAATTCTCATAAAAAAATGTAATAATTGAAAGTTGAATCAAAAAAGATTTTAATTTTCAATCAAAACCAGCTGAATTCTCAAATAAAGAGATAAATTGTCAACCAGAAATGGAACTATTAAATTTAGAGTTAAAAAATTCACTCTCAACACAAAAGAAAACGAATTTTCAACAAATTAGTCAAATTTTGAAGCAAAAATACAAAATTTCAAACAAAAAAAAAGTGCAATTTTGACAATGACGTTCAACTTTCAACCATACAGTTTAATTTTCGAAGAAAAAAGATGAATTTTCATTCGAAAAAATTAATAATTTAATTTAAAAATATGTTAATTTTTCAATAAAAAACAGTTCAATTCACGAAGATTTCGTAAAACAAAATTTTTTACTGAATCCATTCTGAATGATATCCTCAAAATTTTACGGATATATTTTTTGTCAATATTTTCTAATTGTCATTTTTAATTTAATTCGGGTCTTGAATTTGAATTGAGACACTTATTTTATCCAAATTTGATTGTTGGTCTTTATTATTTCCAAAAATTTCCTAGTAAAATGGGAATTTTGAAGTTGAAGAATTTAATTTTTGATTTATACAATATCTAATTCTTAAAAAATTTTCTCCCTTTAGCAATGCCATTATTTAATAAACGAAAAGGTCTATTTATTATGAGATGTTAACACGACAGTTCAAGTCACTCGAATTAATCAATAACCTTTCAATTTTACAATGATATATCTAAAATTGGTATTACATTCTAACCTCAAAAAACAATCTTGAATCACAGATTTTAAATTCACTATACAAAGGAATCTATCAAAAAATCAATCAATAAAAAACATGTTATCTAAATACGGTAAACTGACTAATTTATACAAAATTTAGTATAATGAAAAAAGCTTTATTCTAAAATTCTTTTTAAAGTACCGCACATAGACAAAGAATCGGTTGACAATAGCAAACAAAAAAATCCTACAACTCAGAGAATTGATTCCTTTGTGGGGAAATGAAAGTGAAATTGAAAACAAGAAAGGAAATGATAAAAATGAAAGTTTGGATAAATACGTACAACCTCCATGATGGGTGTTCATCTCTTCTCCAGGAAGTTATTTTTCTAGCACTGCCTGATGAAATCGCTCAGCATACGTCAGGAATGAGTGATAAAGGCAGCGATAATGAAATCCACCAGAATTTAGCACTTTTTTTTATCTACACTGATTTAAAAGAAAGAAAAGAACGACCTTTGATACTTGTCTCGAGGCACCCAGCGCCATTTTTTGCCATCTTAGTCACTCTCACTCCAACTCAACTTCTTCTTAAGCCTTAAACTATCTATATATTTACTTTACTAAAAAAATCAATTCGAATCCACTTCACTTTTCTGTTTTTGAGAAAGGTTTTTATTATTCAAAATAAGCTGAAAACGAGATGACAGTTTTCAAAAAAGCAGCTGCTATATATTGAGAAAAAAATTAATTACGCCTATGCAAGAACGTAAATCGATCTGATTTTGCTGTACTTTAATTGCATATTAAATTACATTCGAGCATACGAGATATGTACATACATTTGCAATTATTAATTAATGTATGAATCGTTTGTAATTCTATTTCAGGTTATGTAATCTCATACAATTTTGCATTGAGAATTTAGAAGGTTATAAAATAGTTCAAATTTAATACAAGTGAGATTAATAATAAGAGAAGATTATTTATATCAATTTTCAAATGGGAGAATTGTCTCAAAAGGATTAAAAAGTTTAATAATCTTTTTAAAAGTAAGGAGTCGAAATTATAGAATAGTACTTTGAATTTAAAGAATTTTAAATTTCACCGGGTTTTCGTATGTCATCTCGCGGAGAATACTCCGTACTATATCTAGGGCGCCAAATTCGACCATGAGGAATTGTCTGGGAAAATATTTATTTTGCCAGTTTTAGTTTAAATATTCTAGAATTAGGTATTTTTACTTTAACCAGTATCTAGCTTTACTTTGCTAAAAGCTGAGGGGAAAAAATGGATCAAATGCACGGAACAAAACTTTATTTCTGTAATATCTTTATTAATTAATAATCATTTTTATCATTTTATTATTTCAATAAATAGTAATTAAAAAATAAAAACTATTTTTCAAATACTTCATATAAAAAAAATGAGCTTTTACGAAGATATTAGCAAATTAGGGCAAAAATGAACTGAATTCCATGCATTTGGTCAATCACGCCTCTACAAGTATGT
>NC_046665.1:110941891-110946921 GCF_010883055.1 Belonocnema kinseyi | reverse complement strand
TATCGAGGTGCTACCCTCTTTAACTTTTCACCGTTTCTATGGCAACCGCGTCCTCCTAGCACGTCAGCGGGCGAGGTGGGCCGGGGCGCACACCGAAAGTTGTTGAATTCCAAACCGAACGTGATTTTCTGTTTCTCGTTCTCGCGTTCGCCTAAGCCATCACTATAGCAATTTTTGCTATAGTTGAGTCGGTTGGCTGGCTCTGTACGGCCTGTACACTAAAAATGTTATGAACACTGATTTACCTAATTATATTCAAATTAAAGAGAGCCTACAAATATTCTATTTATCATTATTTTAAATTTTCGAGACAATAAATAAATGTAAAAAAATTCTTTTCGTACTTTAGAATTTTAGTTAAATTTCTAAAATTATTTTTAAAAACTAAACTTAAAATTTAAATGAAATTAAGATAAATTAAAAAATTTAAATAAAATGTAGCTAAATTCAACATTTAAATGAAATTTAGGATAATTTAAGAATCAAATAAAGTTTAGATAAATTAATTTCTCGTCTGGTTTCTTTTCAAAGAGAAATTTTCTAGTTACTAAGTAAATAAGTTTTAAAACAATTCTATTCGTACTTTAAGATTTATTGTAGTGCAATTTTAAAAATTATTTTGTAAAACCAAAATTAAAGATTGAATACAATTTAGATCATTTCAAAAAGTAAATACATGTTAGTTAAATTCAAAATTTAAGTAAAATTTAGTTGAATTTAAGTAAATTACAGTTAAAATTGTGGATGTTGAATGGTGTTAAATGGTGTTAAATTTAAGTACAATTTAGTTCAATAAAAATGAAACTGTCGTTAAATTTTAAATTTTATTGAATTGAATAGAGATATATGTGGGTTGTTTCTTAGCTTCAACAATGGAGAGCATTCAAATAAGCTAGAGAAATTTTAAAAAATTCCTTTATTTTTATAATAATTAGTTAAATTCAACAAAAAAAAAACTCAGGAAAGTAACTAGGACTCATAGTTCTAAAGTTTTTGGTTTGAAACTTTTCAGAAGTCGACAATGTCAAAATACAAAAGAAAGCGTTTAAACTTCTGCATAACTATTTTGCATGGAAATACTTTACTATCCCACAATTTTATTTTAAATTAGAAGTATGTTAGCAATTAAATAATTATGCCATTCAAAATTATTCAGTTTCGAAAATTGGATTATAATTTCAAAGTCTTTGAAATTAAAAGATTTTAAATGAAAGAAATTTAAAATGAAAACAATTAAAATTACAGTGTAATTATTTTCTTTTAGAAGCGTAAGAATAAAATAATAATTATTGAAAGAAACTAGTTTATAAATTTAAAATTCAAAATTTCAGTATTTGTAAAATTTCGAATATTCTTCGAGTATAACCTGTGAATTCAAATTATTTAATTTTAAACGTTTTAAATGAAATCACTTTTGATTCGGCAATACATTTTTTTCAGCTTTAGGATATAAATAATCTAAAGCTGCAATAAGCAGATTATTCGATGTCAAACCTCGTGAAAAATTGATATTAATGTAAAGCCTTTGAAATCTAAAACTTTTTATAAGAAGAGGAATTTTAAATTGAAAGGTCTTAATACATTTTCAATTTAAAACATTCAAATTGAGTAATTTTATAAACAGAAATTTTAAGAATTGTATTATTTGAAATTTTTTCATAGAGTTGATAAATTAAAAATCTGCCCGCGTCGCGGGCACATTCCCGTCGCGCGCGGCTCGCTTCGCTCGCAAGTTTGAGCACGCCTAGGGCGCACGGCGGTCGAATCTCGCGCTTCGCGCTCGTATGTTTATTCTTTGCATTTGGAATGCTTGAAAGAAACTTCATCAAAAAGATCTCTTTTAGATGGCAGTATTTATATGCGTCTTCATATTCTGAATTGTCTACTTAATTAAGTATAGTCAAATATTAAGTTTCTCAAAGCTCTGTAGGCTTTGAGGTACACATTCTCATCGTGAAACTCGCGCTGCGCGCTCGATTTCTGACAGACATTTGTAAACAGGTTTTGTTGGATTTTTTTCTCGTAACGTTCGTCGTTTTTCCACACATTTTTTTATTTTATTTTTTTTCAACGTTATTTTTCACAAATAGAACAAATCTTTTTTCGTATCCTACATAGTTTGTCCACAAAATGGATTTTTTTATTTTCGATTATTTTTTGTGCAATCAAAATTTGAATTTTAGATTTTTGAAGAAAATCCAAAAATTGGTTATGATAATCTGGTAGGGCTTTTAAAAAGAAATGTTTTTTTCTCTTTGACTTTTTTTCATATCGTGCGTTTTTCGGCTTCAAATTTTGATTTTCGGTTTATTAAACAATTTTTGAAAACGCTATAACTCTGAGAAATTTCTTTTTATCGAAAAAAGTCATTAGGATAAATTGTTTGTTTTTTTGAATACTACGAATATCCGTACATAGAATTTTTAAATTCAGAAAAAAGTTGTCTTAAAAATTTTCAAAATGCGCTCACTTTTTGAATTTTTATCAAAAATGGCTGGTTCACGAACTCGTCCTTTCTTTTAGGACCTAAAAAAAGTGTGCCAAAGATGAATTTGATTCTTTCATTTTTTCGAGAGTTATCGTGTTTACGGGCGGACGGCCGGCCGGACGGACAGACAGACAGACGCTATCGTGAAAACCTGACTTTCGGATTCAGGGGGCCTCGAAACGTGGAGATCCGTTGAAAAAGTGTGATGTCAAATTTCCGACAATTCTAATACTTTCTAAATTTAATTTAAAATTTTGAAAGTTTGGAATTGAAAATTGAAATGCAGAATTCTAAATGTTTGTATTTGGGTATTATCAGATTTTGGAGGCCATTAATTTAAGCCTAATCAAGTTAGAAAGTTTACAGTTGTCAATTTTACGATATTAAACCCTTATATTAAAAACCAAATTGAATTTCAATGTTAAAATTTTTAATTGTTTAGGATTTGATTCTTAAATTCAGAATTTGTTCAATGCTTTACATTTTTAATTTTACACTTTCAAACCTTTTTATTTAATTTGAGTCGTCAAGAGGGAAAAATGGGTTAAGCGAAATCTGCCCTTACGCATCTGCCCTTACGTCATCTGCCCTTACGTCACTCGAACCTTTAGAGAGTAACTTTTTTCTCCAAGACGGCAGAAATAATCACGGCTTATCACATTGAAACAAATTATTTGATAACAAGATTTCGTCACTTATTTATTAAATGAAAACATTTGTTTTTGTTTACAAGATTTAAGAAGTTAGAAAAAAATCTTGATTGGAATATATTGATTTTTGAAGAACAAGAAGCTTTAAGCATTATAACGCTAGGCGTAAATAATTTTAACATATCTTCCTTTCTAATTTAATAAACTCAATATTAAAATGGAAGTTTTAATATTGTCAGAAATAAATATTCACTTTAACTTCAAGTACCTAGATGACAGTTTTCACTTGTCATGTTCATTGTAATTTTTACATTATATCTAATTGTCTACTGTGTTATGAATTGCAGTTAGAAGAAAGTTGTGAATAATACAATAGAGCGGAATTAAACTTCGGTTTTCAATCAAGATCTTTGAAAAGGAAATTCCTTCCTAATTTTTTTTTAATTATGCAAGAAATAAACATTGTTAATATCTTTTTCAAATAAAAAAATGGGGTTTTTTGCATAACATTTTTTTTTTTTTTGAATAAATTTATTTACGAACAAATTTAAAAAAGCAAGTTTTTTATTAAAGGAACGAATTTAAAATAATTATTTTAGCAAAATCAAAGATTTGTGATGGAACTAAATATGCAAACAGTTAAACAAGTAAATGCAAACAAAAACTTAATCGACCAGTTGGAAAGTATAGTTTTCTATACATGAACAATGGAGAACATTTTAAAGTTTCAACTTATTTTTCTCAATAAATACAAAATAAAGAAATAAAGGAAATAATTTAAGGAAACTAAATAAAAAAAACTAAGGAAACTTATATATTTATTAAAAATAAAATAAAAACAGCGTCAAATTCTTTTTAAAAATATGGACTATTGAAGTACATAATAGTTCTGTGAATTTATAGCATTGGTTTATATTATTTTTCATGGTTGCGGTTTAAAAAATGTTATTAGCTCATGTATTAAAACAACAAAAAGACGAAAATTATGGCAATTTTTATGTCAAGTTTTAGTATTAAATGATAATAAAAAAAAATTAAGCAAACTTATTTTGTAAGATTGAGTTACTTCTTATTTCAATTTGAAAAAATGGTTTATATTTATAACATGGCCTTAGCTAAACTGTAGAAGCAACCCGTAATTTCCTTTGACTTTCGAAAATGCTTCTTACACTTTACAGTTGTTAAAAATCTCATGTACCACTTAATTCATTAATATTTAAAAAATGCAACATTTCAGAAGACATTTGTCTAGGTCTATAAAGAAATTGAGGAAAAAATTTTTTTTATAAGTTTTTATAAGGAAATTTCTTTTCAGAATTTTTATTTCTTCAACCAGAAAAAAATAGTAAGGACATATTCAACCACAATTCTGGTTGATTTAACTAGACAGCTTTTTAAGTTTATTTAAATTTAAATAAAACTTAACTGTATCTTCAAATTCACTTTTCTACTAATTTCCAAAAAAATTATAACTTAAATAAAAAGTAAACTTTTAAATTCAAATTTGTTATTACTATTTTATACTAACATCTTTGCTACATTTTGGGTATAGTTTTGATTTTAAAAAGTCTTTAGAGTTTTCGAATTCCTTCAAGACCTTTTCTACTCAATTAAAATTATTTTTCCATTCACTTATAAAGTAAAATTAGATTATTACCATTTTGGATTTTAAATGCACTATAATTTGGCGCGACCGAATATATAGCTGCCTGTCGCGCCTCTACAAACATGTGGCGGAACCAATCGGTACATGTCGTGCCTTTACAAGCATGCGGTCGAACTAAAAGCAATATATTGTGACGTACTGGACCGTCACGTGTCGTAATTGAATGAACAGGTGTAGTCAATCTTTAGTAGTTATCCGCGCGCATATTCAAATAGATATAGAATAT
>NC_046665.1:110923237-110941791 GCF_010883055.1 Belonocnema kinseyi | reverse complement strand
TATTTAATTAATTTCAATTCAATTAAAATTTCAATTAAACTCTAATTAAATTTTGAATAAGATCGGCGTTCGCGCCGTAACCCCAGGTGGGATATTACAATATATATGCAGGACCACAAACTTGCCTGCCGCGCTAACTACCGGTATGTGGTGCAACTAATCTCATGCCGTATCTAGGCGTATCTTAGGCGGTACTTGTCATTTTAACATCCTGAGGGATATCGTAGTTTAAATAAATCCAATAGATGGCGCTCCGATCAGGTAGGCGTCAATTTTTTACTATTGTCCATTTTACTTATATAATTAATTAATTTTATAAACAACTGTGATTGTTGCAAATTTCAAACATTGATTGATAATATTACTTTACTAATAATAATAGTAATATTAATAATATTTAAACATCAATAATTAGACTTATAATATCCTTTTTTTTAATTAATCTATATATTTCCGCTTTCTAAAAAATATATATCCATACATAATTTATTTATAATCAATATTTTAGTAATTTTTGTGAATTTAGAAAAGTAATTTTTACTTTATCTACGATTGCAGGGAATATTAGTGAAAATAATTATCGTTTTTATTTCAGGATAGGGAGTTTCGGTAAAGTTATATAATTTGCCGTGGGATAAGGAATTTTTACAAAGAATTTACAGTGGGATTTATATGAAAGGATTTTAAAAACTCCCTATTCCAAATAAAAATTCGACACAATTTAATAATTCAATTTAATAATAACAATTTAATAATAATAATAATAATAATAAAATTTAAAAAAAGAGGCTTTAAGTAATTATCAGAGCAGAAGTAGTATTTCGAAAAGTTAATATTTCTAAGTTATAATATAATTTTGTAAAAGTTTTTTGTTAAGAAATTACCTTTTTTTGAAAATTAAACTACTTGCGGTTGAAAACAGAACTCTTTTGTTAAAAATTAATTTTATTGTTGGAAGATACATCATATTGAATGAAAATTCATATCTTTTTAAAAATATAACTAGTTTCTTTAAAATCAATTTTTTAACAACAAAATTTAACTATTTCGGAAGGAAAAGTGACCTTTTCTAGTTCAAAGTTCAACAATTTGAATGCAAATTTGTCTTTTTAAATTAAAAATTCATTTATTTCGTTGACAATTCACGTATGTTGTTAAAAATCGATTTTTTTTTGTTGAAAATCGACTTCTTTTTGTAGAAAATTAGTTTTTTCTTTAAAAATTAATCTCCTTATTTAAAAATTTTTCATTTGGGTTGAAAGTTCAAGTATTCCAGTTAAATATTCATCATTTTAGATTAAAATTAATCTTTTGGGTTAGAAATAAATTTATTCGGTTGAAAAGCAAACTCGTCTCTTTAAAATAATAATTTTTTTATTTAATTAAAGATAAATCGTTTCGATTAGAAATTAATTTCTATGGTTGAAAAATGAGCTATTTGATATTATAGCATGGCATACAGTCTGGAACCACAAATTTTAATCCTATGTTTTCGCACTAATATTTTTAAAAAACTTTCAACACAATAAATAATTTACTCGGCTACAAGTTCTTATCAATTAAATTGTCAAATTTACACATTTTTCTCATAGAAGTCACTTTCAATAGAATATTCAATCGAAAATTAATTGTCCAAAGGGAAATTTTTTTTTACCAACTCCCTTTCATAAAATAAAAACGATAATTATTTTCACTCATATGCCCTGCAACTGTAGATAACGTAAAAATTAATTTAATTCCCACAAATTTCTCATTTTCTTCTCGGTGTTTCCCGGTTCCACGCTCAAGTCTCCACCTTGATTAGAAATAAATTATGTATAATCATATGTTTTTTTAGAGAGCGAAAATGTCTAAATGAATGAACAAAGAAGTATATTATAAGGTGAATTATCAATGTTTAAATATTATTATGAATATAAACAATAGAAAAATATGTATATAAGTCAAACTATATCCAAAATACTCACATTTATATTCAATTTTCCTAATATTAAATTACATGATTTCATGAATTTTTTTGGACTAATAATTACAGCTGCTCTTCTTGTTACTGAAAACGCTGTTATTCCCTTTATATTCCTAAAAGTATCAAGTTTTTAATGAATTTAAGTGTCTTTGCTATACATAACAACGCAAATACGGACCTACCTGATCGGAGCGCCATCTATTGGATTTACTTGAACTAAGATACCCCTCCGGATGCTAAGAGAACAGAAAGAGTGGAGGCGATGCATAGGGTTGATTTTCACAATACTTTTATTTTTTAAGTTATTTGCGTGGTTAAACATAACTTATTTACTTATATTCGTATATTTAATTATATTAATATACTTCTAAATAAAGAAAAAATAAAAAAAAAGTTGCCTGCAAAATGTAATAAAATGCTGTATTGCTTATCAAAGATTAGTCAGAATTTCATGTTGTGACGTCAGTTAGCAAGATGTCTGTACGCTGAGAGTCAAGTATTAATAGGCAATAATATCAATAACATCGAACGAATTTATATGTTTGTAATAACTTGGGAAACAATTAATTAAATAGTAGCTTTTGAAAAATAATAATAAATATTTGAATATACTAATGGTGAAAGATCATCTTTTCTGTTTATTATTTTAAATATTAGGTTTCGTGGTGCGCAGGACAGTTCCGTATCACTCGGCCTGTGCAGTAGAGTTCTTTGACGCGTGCAGCTGCGCAGTGCACTCTACGACACTTCAGGAGAGGGATGGGTAAGTAAAATACCCTAAGGTATTGACGTAGTTTTTAACGGTAAATTACTAGGTATGTTAAGTACCTAGTTACTTGCACGATGTAAATTACGCGTATATGGGACTTCACGTTGTGCGGTTTCCGTTTCCTTCCACAAACATATAAGTTCTAAAACTGTTTATCAGCATATATTTTATTTTTAAATGTTTTTGTCTGCTGGCCTACTGGATATTACTGTGTTTTTATCTACTGGTCAAAAACACTTAACAACAATTTATTTATTTTTTTTTAATGAGCAATATTGACACTAAAAAAAACTCTTGGGGTACCTTTTCTCCAAGGCCTGTTTTTAATTAATCGTTGAATTAATTGACACATCGAGTTCGTATCTAAGTTCTCAACCAATAAAATTTGCCATAAACTAACAAAGTAGCTAAAAATGAATCTTATGAAAAATATTAATTCCACGATTAGTTAAAAACAGTCTCCGTGAAAAGTTGCCCTTACAAATTCCAGTACCAGAAATTAAAAAAGGTGAGGTAATGCACATTTCCAGAGGTCCACCATCTTGGTATGTAATTCACGAGGTATTTTATCTGTTTCCTATGTAAAATACTTCACATAGGTATTTGACGTAAAAAATCTCCATCCAAGTGCGAATTGCCGGAGCTGAATATACGGCCCTCGCTTGGCCCAGAATCGGCACTTTATTTCGCCAAGTCTCACTTTTAGCATTTGATAAAAAAATCTTACACGAAACATAAAAAAAAATTTTAGTGAAAAATTGTCAAAGTTCACGATGAAATATGTTAAGTTCTGTCATTAAAAATTTTTAATGTTCATGAAAAATGACATTTCCTGTTATTGCAAAAAGTTGTAAAGTAGGCTACAACGGACAAAAACGAAATATTACGCGAAGAAAAATTGTAATCGATTTAAATTATTTATTTAAAAATTATTGTATTGCTATTCCTGTTAACAGTTCGTGTATTTTACATTTACACTATATCACATAATAATAAATAATTAGAAAAAGAGAGCTTTAAATTTGATTCTTTAATTTTTCTGAACTGCAACTTATGAGGATGGCTTTTTCAGAGAGTTTCAACTTGTCGGTTTAGCGCAGTGGTTAACACTCCCGACTGCTAGGCGATAGATTTAGGTATATAGATGTAGGTTCGATACCTCCCCAAGTGCGAATTTTCGGAGCTGAATACACGGCCCAGTGTTGGTCCAATTTTGGCAGCCAAACGTCGGCTAAAGTTATTGGGCTAATATCGGCATTTTAATCGGCCCAGTGTTGAGCTAGTGCTGGCAGCCTATATTGGCTATTTATATTTGCCGATCCTCCACCGATGCTTGGCCCAGTATCGGCACTTTATTGCGCCAAGTCTCACTTTTAGTACGGGGAACCATGTTTCACGAGGATCAGCCAAAGTCTGACCCAGGGACAGCACATTACTGGGCCAAGTGTCACTTTTACTACGGCAAACCATGTTTTATTTAAATCGGCCCAATGTTGAGCCAGTGTAGGAGGCCTATATTGGCTATTTATATTTGCCAATTCTCCACCGATGCTTGACCCAGAATCGGCACTTTGTTTCGCCAAGTCTTAGTTTTAGCACCCAATAAATAAATCTTACACGAAAGATAAAAAAAATTTATTGAAAAATTCTCAAAGTTCATGATGAAATTTGTTAAGTTCTGTCATTAAAATTTTTAATGTTTATGAAAAATTACATTTTCTGTCATTGTCAGAAAAATAGAGCTTAAAATTGGGTTCTTTAACTTTTCTGAACTGCAGCTTATGAGGATGACTTTTTCACAGAGTTTCAATTTGTCGGTTTAGCGGAGTGGTTAGCACGTCCAACTGCTAGGCAATAGATTTAGATATATAGATGTAGGTTCGATACCCCGTGGCGTCAAAAATTTTATTTGTAATATAATGTTCAAAATGAAATATATGTATTCAATTTAAACAGGACCATGATATGATATTCGGTTCAATTTAAATAAATATATACATTATATTAAATAATATTAAATCCACTTTTGTCATTTATTAGTCCTTTCATTAACTTTTTACCAAATTATTCCCTGAATATACAATATAGGTCATATGTGTTTTATTAATTCTTCTGATCATGTATATATTTTAAATATTTTTGTCATTGAGGCCTTTAATATTATTAATTTTTTCATTAGCTGCATTAATAATGTTAACAAAAAATAATTTTGTTTAACTTTAACAAATAATAAAATCAATAATATGAGCAAAATGAATCACAAAAATATAAAGTTCGAAATTCTTTGAAAATGTATCTAAAAATTAAATTTTATTCATATTAAACTACATATTTTCATGACTTTTTCTTTTTTTAAATAATTAGTAATAGTTAGACTTATTTTTTAATCTATTTTTTTTGCTTATTTGCAAACAGCATCAAGTTTTTAATTATTTTTGCTTTTTCTTAATGCAATTCAATGAAAAAGACAGACCAACTTTTTGTGGCGCCACCTGTTGGATTAGTTTAACCGACAATTCCCCTCCGGATCGTAAGAAAACAGAAAAGTGGGGGCGATGCATGTGGCTGTTATCAACCAATCAAATTTAACATAAACCAACAAAGTAGCTAGAAATGAATCCTATGAAAAATATTAATTATACGATTAATTCAAAACAGGCCTCCATGAAAAGGTACCCTTACTCCATGATTCATCTACAGATAGGCGTTTTCATTTAAGAAAACGACATTGCGCAAGCGCGACAAATATATAGCACTTCCGTGTAAGTTCAGGACAATTTTTCACTGAAATGTATGTGGGAATAGTAAACATTGACGAAAAAAACTATTTCGAACAATTGAAAGTTGAAAAACTTCCCACAAAAGAAATATCTCATATACAAGGAGACAATCCATTGTGCGCACAAGAAGTGCTATTTTGGAAAGTGTAAAAATGACAGTCGGTGCAAGTCCTACTTGGAATGTACTTGGTTGATTTATTTAGAAAGTTTCAGGGTGGCTTACATAAAAGAAATGTTAAGGAATTTAAAATCAAAAAAATTATTAACAATAAAAATGAAGCAAATAAAAAATTGTTGTGTCTACGAATTAATAATTTTTCCATGGTTGTTTATGAATGAACATTCAATACAATACAATCATAGCTCACGAATTTAATTTGGTGAAATTCCGACGATTCAAGACTTTATTTAAAAAAATTCAGTTTCACGTTATTTGATTTTGAATATTTTATATGAACGAACAAATATCGCTTAAATTTACCAAACTGCTACATTCGTTCATCACAAAATTATGAATAGAGTGAGTTAAAAAATAAATATTTTAAACTGAAATAATATTTGAATAGTATTTGAAAATGAATCAAAGCGTTTAATTATTCATCTATTAATTTGAAATTATTTTCATTTCAAATAGTTTATGAAGTTTTAACCAGATGTTTAAAGTTCTTTAAATACTAACGTTTTCTCATTGCAACAGCTGAATTTTGAAAATTAAAATCTGCATGTACATTCTTTAATTTCTAGCATCAGATAATAACAATAATAATAATAATAATAATAATAATAATAATAATAATAATAATAATACTCTCTGATCAATTTTAATTGAGCTTAATTGACTCATCGTGTCATATAAAATTCGTAATATTTTAAGTGATTGAATGGATTTTTTCTCAAAATTTGTCAAATTCCCAGTCAAAAAATAGGTTTACTGACATATTTCTCGTCTTTTACGAAAAATTCCTATATTCCCGGTCAAACGGTCATCTTGGTTTTAAAAGTCCTGTATAAAAACATAAATAAAAAAATATTTTCATTTTTTTCAGTTTCACGTACTTATTACAAACAATATTTTCACCGTTTTCAAATCATATTTCTTTTATAATACAAATTTTCAGAGAGAAATGTTCGAACTAAAAAAATCGCATTTGAATTTATTTCGGTAATCTGCAGGCTGCGTGAATTTCAAAACTGACAAACCACTTATAATGATAGATATCAATTCATTTTCAACTGCACTATACACTATACGCAGTGTAAACATAACCTGCATTCCACATACCGGTCAATAAGGTGCTGCTTTTTCTCTTTGGTACATTGTTTTCTGCATTTTAAACACCTTTTTAACTAATAAATAATTTTTTTTCCCACCTTTTATGCAATAATTCAGCACCTGACGCATCATTTTCATTCACTTTTACATTAAAATTGGGTACGATAATGTACATTTGAACAAAAATATGTCCTGATTTTTCAAATGCCCGCTATGTGTCATGGCGGTGCCTAAGCTTCCGCTCTTGAATGATAAGCACTATTACGTATTTTCACTTCAAATATCAGCTAACTTCACTTTGTTAAAAGCTGAGGGGGAAAACAATGTATCAAATACACGGAACAAAACTTCATTTCTTTAATATCTTTGTAATTGATAATCATTATTATCATTTTATTAATTCATGAAATAGTAAATAAAAAATTTAAACTATTTTTCAAATACACTTACATAGAAAAAATTAGCTTTTACGAAGATATTAGCAAAATAGGACAGAAATGAACTGAATCCCATGCATTTGATCCGTTGTTTTCCCCTCAGCAATCTACGAAGTGAAGTTAGCCGTTGATTGAAGTAGAAATACCTAATTAGGCATTTTCACTTCAATCAACAGCTGAATTCACTTCGTAGATTGCTGAGGGGAAAATAAGGAACCAAATGTATGGAACAAAACTTGATTTCTGTAATATATTTATAATTAATAGTCATTGTTACAATTTTATTATTTCATTAAATAGTAATTAAAATATAAAAACTATTTTTCAAGTACACTTATATAGAAAAAATTAGCTTTTACGAAGATATTAGCAAAATAGGGCAAAAATGTACTAAATCCCATGCATTTGGCTTCTTGTTTCCCCCCTCAGCAATCTATGACGTGAAGTTAGCTCTTGATTAAAGTGAAAATACCTAATTAGTAACTGCAAATGGGTGCCTTTGCCTTTTGAAGTGCCATGGCTTATGATTTGATTGTAGAATTAATATTTGACATAGGACTCATTTCTAATCATGTTGTTGGTTAATGTCAAACCTAGACCTGTGAAAAGGTACTTTATTTGAAAATCGAGGTCCATGAACAAGTACCCTATAATTTATTCGTTAAAAAAGGATTTTTTCACTGATTCAATTTGAATGTTCGCGGAACTTTGACTGAAGGAGTTAGCGCTACCTGTTGGTAAACTGCCCGACTCCATCTAAGAAACTTGTCATATTTCTGGCCAGATGTCGCTAGTTGATGATTCCGGGCAGATTTCCAGGTTCCAGCGAGTTGAGCAAGTTGGTGGCAGTCTGGCAGTTCGTGTCGTTTACGTTTACTCGGCAGACATGTTCAGTTGGAGTGAAATTTGGTGAAGTGCGGCAAATTTGCGAGTGATTTACATTGTTACATGCGTTTTCGGTCCTGTGAGTGCAATCGAAGGTGTCCCGGGTGTGCCGGGTGGGAAGTGTCGTGCCTGTCTTCTAGGTCCCGAAACCATGAGCTGGGGAACCGAACTCTGGGTGAGTACTCGAAACTCAAAAGTTCAATTTTCCTACCAATTTACTATCCAGTTATTTCGCGATTCTTAACTTCTGCGAAGAACTTGGCTAAAAGGCGTGCATTCAGAGTCAAGTTAATGGTGTTTCACGAGACGACGACGACGAGTTTGAGATATTGGGCTGATTGGGAGAACTTTTGGATTATACATACGAGGCCACCGAAAACCAGTTCGCCAGGATACGGCCGAGCCTTTTCGGTTGATAGCCCCGGGCCATCTCCCATCTTCGAATCCTCAATCACCTCAATCCCTCCCTACTCAAGCAACCCACCCTCTTCACCCGATCTCTCCGGAATTTGCAATTTTCTTTCCTCAGATCTCAGAATCCGGTGTGCTCGTACGACACAACCGCAACGCGTCTTGCACACATACCAGGAAAGTCGTGTGTCACTCATTTCTAGCAAACTAGCAGTGTCAATTGTCATATTAATGGGACGGAGACGGGAGATTAAATCCTTTAAATGGCAGGTGGAAGTCGAGTTTTTAAAAGTTTCCGATTCTTTATTGTTACAAGATATCTAGCGGAAAACAATTGAAATAGTGGGGCCGCTAAACCGGGAAATGACAGTGAATTGTTTTTACTGAGACTTCCCTTAAAATATTTCATATCACACGATATGCCTCTTTTTTTTACTGAAAATTTAACTTCCATTTTTCGTTGAAAATGGATCTTGTTTCCTTAAAAATTCAACGATTTTGTAGAAAAGTTGTCTTTGTGGCTTGAAAATTCAACAATTTGGTTTCAACTTTTCTTTTTCTTAACTGAAAAAAACTTTTTTTGGTTAAAAATCTTATCTCCTTTGGTAGGACTATCTTTTTTTTTTGTTTGTTAGAAATTATTTGAAATGATTGGTTACAAATTTATTTATTTGATTGGGGGTTCAGCATTTTTGTTAATAATTGAACTATTTTGTTCCAAATTCGTACTTTTTTTGTTGAAGTTAATGGCCTAATTTTAGATTATCTAATTTAAAAACCATCAATAAAAAAAACTGCAATTTGAAATCTTAATACAGAAACAATAAAAATGGTACTATTTTTAATTCTGTTCAAAACAGTCAAATAGTGCTAAATATTATAAAATTTTTCTTTTTTTAATTAAAAAACTTTAAACTTTTATGGGCTAAAAAAGTGGAATATTTTTAGAATAAACCTACTAATTTAAAGTTACTTTTAAATATAAAATAGTTCAATTTAAAAATCATTATTGAATTTATATTTACAGTTGATTCACTTAAGATGTGTTTATCTCAAATTTCCAATTATGAAGGTTTTTTTATCGTTCATTTCGTCAATTGTTGAATGGTTTAATGATTGGTTTTTTTACTGTCTTAAAAATTCCATCCTCAGATTCTTTAAGACGCAAAATGGAAAATTTTTTAAGTAAAATATTTTACAATTACGTATTGTAGAAATAATAATTTTCTAATAGTTAAAGTTAACGTTTACGGCAATTTTAATTGTTATAGATTGATCATTTCAAAGATTTCTGGTGACAAAATAAAAATAGCGCAAGTTTAAGTTACGAACATTTAAACATTGTCTGATTAAACACATTTTTAACTGTACATTTTTAAAATAAAAGTTAAATTATTTGTATTTTAGGTCGTTTCAACTTAATAATTGATCAATTATTATGTGTACGTACACATCAAACGTCAAAACTTTCACTTAGAAATTAATTTTTTTTAATCGAACAATTAAAATCGTTGTAACGCTCAAAGTTTAAGCACTGAATTTTAAATTTACAATTAAAAAATATCAAATTAAATATTTTGGACTAAAAAAAAAATTTAAATAGCATTTTAAATTGAACAAAAGCGTTTAATAATTCAGTTAATTATTGAAATTATTTAAAAATTAAAAATGGTTTATAAATTTTCAGTCGGCATTTCAGCAGATTCAGTATCGTCTTGTAAAATCAACTATTCTTTCATTTGTAATAATCGAACATTTCCGTTTTAAAAATCATTCATGAATTTATATTTGCAGTTAAATTAACATTCGAAAATTTTTTAAGTAAAAGATTTAAATGATTTTAAATTGTTCTAAATCTGTTAAAAAGAAAACCATTTACAGAATTTAATTTTAAAAATTAAACTATGTTTCAATTCGACAACCTTAAATCCTGAACTTTAATTTAAAACACAGTATTTTCTAACAGAATAATCGAAGTGCAGTTCAATTTAAAAAATCACTTTTAATTACTTTTGGGATTTAATTATTAAGGTCTTCAAAACTACATTTTAATTTTCTTTTAATTGAAAATAAATGAAAATTCAGAAATTATAAATCAAATATTCAAAACTAAACTTTTTGAGACTGAATTATTTCAAACAACCTTGAATTGTTAAAATTAAAATCCTAAATTAAAACTTTGATCGCCACAATGTTAATTATTCAATTAAAAAAATTTAAATTTGTGAGTAAAAATGTCGAATCACGATTTATAAATAACAATTAAACAATTAGTAATCAAAAGTGACTTACAATTAAAATATTTGTTTCTAAAATGATATATTTTTTGGTATATTTACAAATTTATTGATTCGTTCTTGAATTTCGAGTATTGAAAATCGTAGTCTGGATTTATATTTTTTTACCAGAAACCTTTGAAATGTTAAATTTTTAAAAGTTTTAAATTGTGCAATTTTAAGGTTATTGATTTTTAATTATTCTATTGAAAAGTGTTAAAAGCTTCCATTTTTTGCTGGTACATTATTGAGCGTTTCAATAAAAAAAATTCTTTTTCGTGTATTTTCAAAATTGAAGTAGTTACGGAATTTTCTGTAGCTATAGGCATTGCGTTAAATTAACCAATTTTTATTAGAAGTTAATTTTGTTCAATTAATTAAAATTATTTGGAAATTCCTGGGATTTAACAACATTTCAAAATTAAATTCATCGTGTTTGGAGAAAAGTTACTAATTTTATTGGAATTAGTAAAATAGGAATTAATTTTCAAACATTTTCTATATCTGTAAGTATTTCAAGTGAGAATTTAAATAGCTTCATTTTATATGATAATGCTTTTTATATTTTTATCGCCTTCTAATAGTCTCTAATTTTTCTGGAATGGAATTGTCAGCGTGAGGTTTATAATTTTTGTTTATATTAACTTTGAGAAAACCTTGGAAAGATCTAGAATTTAAAAATTAAAATTCAGTATAAGAAGTTAAATTAAGAAGTTTTATATAAAATTTCATCAAATGATAACAAAATATGAAAATAACACTTTTGTAAAATAAATTTAAAATATAAAAAATAAAATGTTTTATAAATTCAAAACTTAAAAAATGAGTTGGTATAATTACAGAGTGGCCGCAGGAAGGAGAAACCGAAACAACTGGGAATTTTTTGAGACCGGGAAATGGCAGTGAATTTTTTTCTTGACCGGGAATTTTACAAATTTTCAGAAGAAAAATCTGTCCAAGTTCGATTTTTACAGTTTTTAAAATAATTAAAGAATTTCCAGATTCGTAATTAACTCGTAATTAAAGGTTTTTATGAAATTAAAAATATTGTTTCAGTCTAAATTAATCAATTTTTAACCCATTCAATTAAAAAAAGTTTGATTAAGAAAAAGGATAATTCTTTAATATTTAGCGATATTTCATTTATAATTTAAGAGGACTAAATTTAAGCCAAATATTAAAAAATAAACAGTTTAAAACTTAATTGTTTGACATAATAGCTTAAAATTTCGAAAAGCTTATAACATTTTAACGTTGCAATTTTTATTGTTCTACTTAATAAAATGTTTAATTTGTAAGCGAAATTGTCGAATTTTGATGTATAAATAATAATTGAACACGTATTATTTGTAGAAAAATTTGAGTAATTTTCAGAGATATTTAGAAAACTTAAAATGATATCAAGTTTTAGAATATTCTGTTAAAATAATTTTTCAAAATGAAGAATCATTTTCAATTGACCCAGGAATTTGTCGGTAAAAACACTTTGTTAAAATTATTTGAAATCGTTTCAAGTTTTAAATTAATTTTTAATCTTTTTGAAACTTCTAAATATCTTTTAAAATTACTCTAATTAGTTCTAAAAATAATAAGTGTTCAATTGTTTCAAGGATGCTTAAACTACTAAAAATGAAAATAATTTAAATTCTAATTTAAGAACTTTTAATGTGAAAAAATTTAAAATATTTAATGGCCTACAATAACTGAATAATATAATTCTGACAATTTTAAAAGTTAAAAATTCAAGAGTTCCACTTTGAATGCTTTCGTTTGTTGTTTATTTTTTAAAACTTGTACTTTTACTGTTTAGCTTTAGATTAATTTAATTTGTGCCAATATTTCGGCAAATATAATTTGCAAATTCATATGATTGGATTTTAGAAAGAAGGAAACTGAAGTCACTATTGAAACAGAATTTTTTCGAAATTTCGTGCTACTATTTTCCTACTGTTTTTCAAAATCTGTGCCACTATAAACAGAGCTATAAACACTATTTTTGCTATCTCGACAGAGTGCGATCCCTGTATTTCAAATAGAAGGGTTCGAAATCTTTCAAAATAAACTAACGTGGGCTTTTTATACACATAATTTAATACCTCATTAAAGATTCGAATACTATTTATGGCCACAAAATTTGTTAATTGTTGATTAGATAATTTAGGTCTTAATCAATTAAAAAAAAAAAAGAATAATAAAACTATAAGTGTTCCAAATTACAAAAAAATCATACGTTGGACGAGATACAATTCGTTTCCTCAGGTGGTTTGGTTTTGAGAACGTCTTCCAGATGGGAGCCGAATTTTAAATAGATTTACAGTCACCGATTCTTTGTGTCGTGATTTTTAAGGGGGAAAAAATGTTTGATTTGTGTATTGGTAAACCAAACAGAGGGAATAAAAACAGGTTTTTTTAAATTTGATAAACGCGTGTTTTGTTGGTCTTTTTTAAAGTTATAGGACGTGTCTAATTTACTTAATCTTTTTGATTTTTTTGGTTGTAATATTTACGCATTAAATTTTTTATTGAAAATTAAGTTTTTCAACTGGAAATTTAACTATTTCATTTTTGGTAGAAAATTGATCTTTTTTAGTTGAAACTTTAAATATTTGGTTGGAAATTAATGTATTTTCTTACAAATTCATCTTTTTTTTGTATAAAATTAATCTTCTGGGTTTAAAATTTAACTGGTTGATAATTTATGTATTCATGTGCTGGTTTAAAGTGCAACTGTTTGGTTGAAAATTAAACGGTTTTTGTTTTAAAATAAAAATATTTTTTAGTTGAAATATTAACTATTAAGTTTTTTGATGAAAATTTATCTTTTTGGGTTAAAAAATTCGTTTTTTTTTGTTGTTCGTTGAAACTTAGTTTTTATGCTGAATATTTAACGATTTGGTTGAAAATTTATGTTTTTTGGTTGAAAATTCGTTTTATTGACTGGAAAATTTAATTTAGTAAAAAAATTTGTTCGATCATATTTTTTTAATTAATTTTTTGTAATACAAATTTAACTATTGTATTTGTGGTTAAATATTGATCTTTTTTATTTTAAAATGCAACTATTTGCTTCATAATTGATTGAAAATTCTTTATTTTTAATCGAAAATTAATATTTTCGAGTTGAGATTCAACTATTCTGTTAAAATTAGTTGTTTTTTTTAAATTTTTTGTAATAAAAATTTAACTATTGCATTTTTGTTTGTTAAAATTGATCTATTTTAGTTTTAAAGTTGAACTATTTGGTTGATCATTTATTTAATTTATCGAATATTCAACTTTTCGTTAACAAATTTATTCTCTAGAAAATTCGTCTTTTTGTTAGAAAAACAATCTTCTGGTTGAAAATGAAACTATTTCGTTTGAAGTTGATGTATTTTGTTGAGAATTTACCTTTTCGGTAGAAAATTAATCTTCTTTGAATTTCAACTTTCTGCTTGAAATTTCAATTATTTGCCAGTTGAAACTTTTTTGTAGAAAGCTCGTCTTTTTAGCTGGAAAATTCCAAAATTTGGATGCATTTTTTTTTCTTTATCGTCTGAAAATTCTTCTTTGGTTGAGAATTCTTTTTTTTTACTTGAAAATTCATCTCATTTGGCGATAATTATAAAGTTATCAAATTTACGTTTTCATATGCCAGCAGATACCTTTTAAAATAAAATGGATCTTTTGTTTTTAAACAAAAGTAATCTGATTTCTTCATTATTATTGGATTAGAGATTTCCAACAATCAGAAATTCATCATCAAGTGTTTGCTTTCTTCTCTTTTGAAACAACTTTTTTAATCGTTTTGTTCTTTTCTTTTTATAGTAAAGTTGTGTGAGAATTTAACTTAAAATAATAATCGGATTCTGGTCATTCTTCCTCGTGAGAAAATAAAATAATCGCGCGCGTGTTGGTTTTCTAGTTATTTCAAAATAATGACTGAGCATATTTTAAGAAAGTAATCGAGAGTATGTGTACTTTGTTGATGGACAATTTATAAATTTAATAATAGATCCACAATTTAATAATTAAACTCCAATTTGTTCAATGGAATTTATTATTGGACAGATAATTAATGGTATAGGACGAAAAGGAATTTGGCTTCCGATAAACGATGATGGCAAATCAGATCTCGTGACGTTAATCTTAATCTATTGTTATGGAATTTATTCAACGACTAATGCGTTGTAAATGATACAGTCGTGAAACAATAATTTGTCATTATGGAAGCTTCAAAACACTTTGAAAAATTACTCTTTTATATTCTTTCTTAACATACAACAATTTCAACATGGAAAACATAATGTGAGAAATTGAATTCCAGGATGAGCCATTTAAAAATGTAAATTATAAAATTCATTTTTTAATGGCTTCATACATCATGTGGATTTAGGTTGTCACTAATTCGTCTGGAAAATTAATTAATGTCATGATTTGAGTAATTTTAGATGTACAATAAATTGTGCTTTCTACTTTCGATAATATTATTTTGGTTAGTTTAATTTTACGATTGAAATTTATTTAAATTAGTTCGATTTGTTTTTCCAAAACATTCAGAAATATTGTTAAAGGATTGGATGATTGACGATATTAAATTTATTTCCGTAATTTAAAATTTGACGAAGGTGTGTTAAAAATTGGGACTTTTTAATGGAGGCATTAAACATGGGATCATTTTTAAATTAGAGGTTTCAAATCGAAAAAAAAGTAGGTTCATATTAACGTGAATTAACGGCGTAACGACTGGAGAATACATTCACGTAGAAGCGACGTGCTCACAAGGTCCTTCGAACTTTTCTTCGCAAAGAATTTGACTTTAGAGTAGCGGGAAACTTTAATATATTCGATATTTCTAATTCCACTGGGGCATGTACTAAAAAAAGGACGATGAACTGCAGTAAGATTTACAAAAATATTTTTAAATAAAGTTTTTTTAAACATTGGTACAGAATACTTCAAGTTTTTAATTATTTTGTTAATTATTTCATAATCAAAAGCGGAAAAATTTTGTTTCTATTCTTTTAATTTGATAGTGCAAATTGGAAATCATTTTAATTTAAAATATTTTAGGCCCATTCAACATCAAGAATCTCTTAATTTCTCAAACCGAAAAACTGCAAAGATTTTCAAATTTAAAGGAAGATTAAAATTTTTGAGACTGAAAATGAGGCATTCAAAATGATAAGTTACCTATTGTTAAATTCATAAAATTTAAAGTTTTTCGAAAGTGGAAACCTAATAATTTCAAGTCTCCAAGTGTAGAAAGGGTTAAATGAAATTTGTAAATCTAAAAATTATTGAGTTTCGGAATGTTATTCAAATTTTAATGCCACTACAAATTAAGGATCCTGCAAATTAAAAATTTATAAAAATGAAAAGACTGAAGGCTCCTGATGTAGAATCTGTTATGAAATTTTGTAAATCTAAAAAAAATTGAATTTCGGAATGTAATTCTTTAAATTTGAGCGCTACTAAAAATTGAGGAGCCTACAAATTTAAACTTAACAAAAATGAAAAGACTTTGAAGGCTCTAAATGTAGAATATGTTACATGAAATTTGTAAATCTCAACATTTTTGAATTTCGGAATGTTATTGTTGAAATTCTAACGCTACTACAAATTAAGGATCCTGCAAATTAAAAATGTATAAATATAAAAAGACTGTAGGCTTTAAATGAAGAAGCTGTTAAACTAAATTTGTATGTCTCAAAATTTTAGAGTTTTGGAATGTTATTGCTTAAATGCAAAGGCAAATTTAAAATTGATAAAAATGAATAACCTCTGAAGGCTCGAAATGTAGAATCTGTTAATGAAAATTGTAAATCTCAAAATTGTTGAATTTCGGAATGTTATTGTTCAAATTTGCATGCTACTTCAAATGATGGATCCTACAAATTAAAAATTTATAAAAATAAAAAGACTGAAGGCTTTAGATGAAGAAGCTGTCAAATTAAATTTGTGACTCTGAAACATTTTAGTTACGAAATGTTATTGATATCTATAAATATAAAAAGGCTCTGAATGTAAGTACATTATAAAAAATTCAAAAGCCTCCAAATTTTAGATATAAAAAATTTAATTATCCTCTAATTTTGAAAACTTTAACATTTTAAGGACTTCATTTTAAATTAAAGGTGGAACAATATTTATGGCCAAAATGAAATGGGGAAAATATTTCGTTCATTTGAACGTTCGGAACTTCAGTTGCATTTAATAATAAGCGTCCAATTTTTTAATTTCTCAAATTTTAGTTTTTCTTTCAAAATTAGAAACATAAAAATTTCAAATGTTCAACTGTGAAGACTTGAAATGCATTTAAACTCCTAATTCGAAGTTGCTAATCTCTAAATTAATAATTTAAAAATTTTATTAAAATTGTTATCGCAATTAAGATCAATATAAATATATAATTTAATAAAATGAGTAGCATCCGGATTGATATTCTCACCAATTTGAAAGCCTTCAAATGTTGAGACATTAAAAATTAAAATATTCTCTCATTTGTAAACCTTAATTTTTTAATTTCGGAATGTTATTGTTTAATTTTAAACGCTACTACAATTTAATCCGACAAAATCAAAATGTATAAACATGAAAAGCCTCTAATTGCGCATCATCCAAAATTCAAAAGCTTTCAAATTTTGAGCTATTAATTTTTTTCAAATCCAAATTTTGTACCAAAAATCCTGGTAATGAAAAATTGACAATATGTGGCAAAATAAATCCCATAATCAATTCAACTTAGATTTTTGCCCTGGCACGCTTTTCTATTTGTAGATCAAATTGATTCGTCACCCTCAAAGAAAAAAGGAAGCGGCTCTGAAGCGATGAATGAAAGTGAACCTGCACTTGAAAACAAGCTCTCGAATAGATTGTTTACAGTCTGCTCGTGGAATAAAAAAAAATTTGGCAAGATTCTGAATCTGGTTTTAAACATTTATGGGATGAGGATACTTTTTGTTTGTTTTCTTTGTCCTATTTTTATAATATTCTCTAAAGAACGATGACCTAGTCTAGAAATCTCCGCTCTTGTTCCTTATTTTCGGAAATGACAACTCACTACTCTTTTGTTATTGACTTAATAATAAATGATTATTTCTGATTCTAAAATTTACCTTTATGCGCAGAAAGGATAAATGAAATTGATATTCTTCTGTAAATTTTTTTTCAGGGACTAATAACAGCCATTTAAAGTTGAGTATTTTTAAATGATCGTTACAGATAACAGTACTTTTTAACTGTTCACTCGTCAAGAAATAATTCTATTCGACTTAAAATTTCAAAACTCTGCATCAGTATAGGCAAAACATTTATCTGCGACATTATTTTTGTCCCATTTTTTAGAATTTTTTTCCTCTGACATTTTCACCATAATCTGTACAAAAAATGAGGTCTATATTTTTTTTCCTGACAGCCAGTAGTCACAGTCATCACAGGTTGTCACCTATTCACCTTTCTGACCTATTTTGAAATTTATTAGCTACTTTGGAAATTGGTCACCTTTTTCACCTATTTTGAAAAAAATTTTATGAAACAAATTTCACACGCATTTAAAAAGCTTTGAAGAAGATTACACAAAAATCTCCCAAATATTTCGAATATTTCATAAAGATCTCGAACAATTTCAAAAATTTTAGAAATATTTCGCAAAGATTTCATAAAAAAATCAAAAAGGTTTTAAAAGATTACAAGAATTAAAAAAATTTTAAACGATTTCAAATATATATTTCAAAACTATTTCAAAATGTTGCAACAGATTTGAGAAGATTTAAACA
>NC_046665.1:110906711-110923137 GCF_010883055.1 Belonocnema kinseyi | reverse complement strand
TACAAAAATTTAAAAAGATTCCAAAAGACTGCAGAAATTTCAAGATTTCACAAAACTTTTAAGTACTTCAAGAGATTTCAACAAATTCGCAAAGCTTTAGGAAGATTTCAAAGAATCATCATCATTTTAATAATTTTATATGTTATTGGTTTTGTCTACTGTTCTTAATCAATATTATTAAAATATTGATTAATTTTAAATGAAAAATAATAATAATTTTAGATGAAAATTGATCTGTTTGTTTGAGAATTCAACTATTTAGGTCAAAATTCGCTTTTGAATATTTCGCTGGAAACTTCATCATTTCAGTTGGAAATTCATCTATTTTAGGTTAAAAATGTTATCATCTGATTGAAAACTTAACTCTTTTGTAGAAAAATTAACAATTTTCATTGAGTATTTTTTTTGGTTGAAAATTTGAACGTTTTCTAACACATTTTCTGTTGTTCAACTATTTGGGCAAATATTTAAGTATTTCGTGAAGGGCTCAATTATTTTGTTGAAAATTAACTTTATAGTTGTAAATTCATATTTTTAGATTGAAAATTCGTTTTATTTTGCTTAAAACATTTTTTTAATCTAAAAATTAAACAATTCTTTTTAGTTTAAAAATGCAACTATTTTTATTTGAATTTTAATGCTTTTTTTAATTAGACCATTTCGTTTAACTGCGCCTTTGTAAATTGAAAAATTAACTGTTCAGTAGAAGATTTATGTATTTTCTTGAAAATTCATCTGTTTTGTTGAGGATTCAACTATTGTATTAATTTTTTTTCGTTCAATTTAGCTGGTTGAAAATTCGTCTTTTGGTTAAAAATTGAACTATTTGGTTAACAACTTATCTTTCTTGGTTGAAAATAACTTTTTTCTTGGAAATTCGTCTTTCTGGGTATAAAAGTCACATCTTTTCGTAGAATTTTTTTTGGATTGAAAATTCAGCTATTTTTTTAAATTCGATATATTTCGGCATTAATTTGATTTACTAGAATTTATTTTCCTATTATTCCTCTATTTTCGTGAATAATCACCCGTTTCACTCTGTTCTTAAAGGATTTCGGGCTACGTTGCTTTGGGGGGGGGGGGGGGGAAGTAGCCCGAAATTGGTAAAGTAGTTTATGGACGGACCCCTAAGATTCCATTTTTTTTTCTCGTCTCGGAGAAATTTACAAACTTTTGGTTAAGAGAAGATTTGATATTTGCAAGTTTGAGAAACCGGGAAAAAGCGTGGCAGTTGGTCGGCGAAAATGAGTAGACACCCAGAAATTGTAACTTGTAACGGTCTTGGAAATTTCCTACTTGTTCTGGGTGTCACTACCCGCAAGTTTCTATGCATAATTCATTTGCACATACCGAGCCGTCATTTTCTCCGCTCATGGTTCGTTTCAGAGAATTTATCGAAATCCTGGGAAACAACCTACTCTCCTCTCCTCTCCTAGGCTACCTGAGATAATAATTCAGCCTCTGTGCAAGTCTCCCACGAGCAACTCGCTCGCTTGCTCGCCGCAAGTAATTTGACAAACGACGATTTTGTAGGGAAAGTGCTTTTTGTTGGTAACTCGTCAAATTTTAGATAATGTCTTTCTCATCATTTCGAGTCTAAAATTGCAAGATATGACACTGCCCGTGGAAATATTAGGGTTTTGTTAAGGTAGTTAAAAATGTTCTGGTCTACTTTGACAAAAAAGTTTATTAGCTTCAGTTTCTCTTCTGCATTAGCAGCTAGAATGTATGGCGTGACACTTAGGAAATTGTCGACTTTACCAGTTTTAGGTTCCCTCGGCTTTTTTTCTAGAATAATAAATATTTTGTCTTAAAAATTTAGGAAATGATAGCCAACATGCTAACGGACGTCCCCACACACTTTTTTGTAGATTAATTTTAAAAAATTTTAATTTAGCAAAATGTGATTAATTTGCATAGCGCTTAGGAATTAGTATCGATTTTTTCAGTGTTAGATTCCCCCGGCTTTTTTCCTAGGATAGGAAATATTTTGTCTTCAAAATCTGGGAAATGATAGCGAACATGCTAACGAACGTCCCCGTACACTTTTTTTGTGTTTTTTTTTTTCAAAAAAATTTTATATTGCTAACAACGTGTGTGTATATTTCGAGGTTATGTGTGTTACAATTCACCCGAGCGTTACTTCCAAACTACACAATATTTTTGGATGAAAACTTTGGACTCACAAATAAACATAGTAACTAATCTTTCGGAACTAACCTTGTTTGCAGGCAATCAAAAATTTTTATTTCATAAATAATTTCCAAATTATCGGAAAGGCAGAGATGAAAAATTACTTAACCTCAAAATAATGCACATACATAAAATTTTAATTTAGCACAACCCATTTTTTAAAAAAATTTTCATTTTTGTGGCAAAAAAGTCGGGGGAACTGTACCCGATTGACCACACGACGAAGTAACACATGCCCTTAATCATCACTTAAAGATGAGAAGAAATCTACTTCCGAAATTATGTTTTTTAGTGACTTAAAGCCAAAAAACTTGACTTTAGTTATAGTTTCGAGGAAATAGATGTGTCAGTTGACAATCTCAAAGTCACCCAGTGACTTTTTTATTATCTTTGCTCATTTCATCTTTTTTGAAGTTTGTAACGTTTATAAACGAAAATAAATTTTTGATTTTTATTTTCTATATAATTTCGAAAGTCCCTAGGTGTGTGAAACTTAGTCAGCTATTAGGAATTATTGGGATTAAACTATTTTTTTTTAACTGTTACCAGGTTCAAATAATCACTAAAAAAAATTTCGGAAATTTTATAATTTCGTTTATAAACTTTGCAAACTTCAGTCACATTGGAATTTGGGGAGTTTTTTGGAATTTTTAACATTTTTTATGATATTAGAGATTGAAAACGAGGGCGTTCCGGAAGTGATAAGGGAATGAAACTTTTTTTTAGTACCTTTGAATATCAAATGGAAGCATTATAAAGCATAAGATTTTAGGTCCGGAATTTTAAGATTTTTTTTGATTTTTTGCAATCTTGGGCGTTGAAAAGGAGGTGGTTCCGGAATGGATGTGATCCGAAAGAGGTTAGGGGTGCGATACATTCTGTATTTAATTTTGGAACTAAATCCTATAATCGACCCTAACATTTAAGGTCCTAGACGTTCTGTCATTTTTTATGATTTTTTCGATTCTTAGGGGTTGAATTGGGGTGTTTTCCGGAGGTTCTGGGGGGGGGGGGTGAAACTTTTGCGGATACCTTCGGTCATCAAATAGGTCTATTCAGAACTTTCAAATTTTAGGTCTTGCGCAAAGACATTCAGTAAAATCCTAATCATCACTTGAAGGTGGGATAAAAATCCACTTCCGCAATGATTTTTTTTTTGGTCCAGCAGACCAAAAATTGGAACAGGCCCGCCTGCGAATTGCGGAAAAAAAACAATCCTAAAAAGGTAGCTAATGCAAACTGATTTGCCCAAGAATGTTAAGGTTACAATTTCACAGGATTTTGCTAAGGTAGTTAAGAAAAATCTGATCTTTTTTTTTTAAATTTTATTATCTTCAGTTTCTCTTGAAGAAGAGATAAGAATCCATTTCCGAAATGATGTGTTGTAGTGATTTATGTCCAAAAAAATTGATTAGAACATGTTATCCAATTTCGCGGGAATAGTTGCGTCAGTTGACAATTTCAGAATCACGCTGACCACACAAATTGGAAAAGGCTCGGCTGCGGATTGCGATAAAAAATCTCAAAAGGGTAGCGAATTTAAAGTAAACCGTCCAGGAATGTGTTAAGGTTGCAATTCGAAGGCTTTAAAATCGGCTTTCGATAGAAACTAAGATAAAATTTTCAAATTTTAGAAAAATTAAAACTTTTTCCAGATAAATTGGGACGCTGAACAAGAATAATAAATGTTTGATACCGAGAAATCTCTCGCAACATAGCTTCAGGAGAATTAGACACTGGCGCATATTACGGAATTTCCCGTAAAACTAACCGGTAAAGTATAGCGCCAGGGCTATTCTTGCGGAAAATTTCGTAACGGTTGACAATTCAGGAGAATAAATAGAAAGAACTATCTCTATCTGCCTTCAAATTTCCACACTGGGAATTTGTATCTAAAATTAAAAATTTTATTTTTATAAACCTTACAAAAAAATATTTCTTAAAAGCTTTGCAAACTATCCTAAAAAATTTCATGTGAAATTGTTAGAAATTAAAATGGCCAGATACAAACAAAAATTTGAAATATTTTCCATTTTTTTAGGTAAATTTGGAGTTTGACAAAGTCTCTAGGCTCAAAATAATTTAGGATGGTTTGCAAAAATTTTAAAAATGATTTTACTTTTTGGAGATTGAAAAAAGTGAGCTTATCGTCTAGAAAATCTGAAATTATTGAAATTTAACAGGATTTTTGAAAATAGGGCATATTCATTTGACTAGGCAAAAAAATAATATTAGCGATTTTTGCAAACTGAGAATTACGAATTTTTAAAACTAATTTTTGCCTCACAAAACGTAAGAAAATTGATCGATTTGTTTCAAATTTGACACAGATGATAAGGGGGGCTCAAATAAAACCTTGCAGTGATTTTTGCAATAAAATAAAGGCTTAAACAAAAAAATATATATATAAAATAGCCACATATATTACTTCAAAATTGAGTGGAGAATTTTTAAAAATCAAATAACGGTTAAGATTGACATCTGCAAGTTATTTTTAACTTTGTTTAGTGCTGAAAAGTTGCATTTGGGGGAAGTCAATTTGGGACCAAAAAAATTTGAATTCGGTTTATATTTTGCCTCTTTTTGTTGACAGATTTTTTATGGGCCAGCAAAATTATGGCGATTTTTTAAAAATAGAGTTTCGACCTTTTTTAATCTTTATAATTTTAACGTAAACTGCGAAATCACTTATGAATTTCAAAACTGTCAATATTATTCCTATTTAATTACATTAACTGTATCTGCTTTTATAGAAATCTAATATTTTTTAAATTAAAATTCATCTGTTTAGTTTAAAATTTAACTACTTCATTGAAATTTTATTTTATTTAGTTTAAAATTAATTTTTTGACTACAAATTTAAAAGTTTGAAAATTTATCTGTCTTCGTTGAAATTTCATGTCTTCTGCAGAAAATTAATCTTTTTGTTTGAAAATTCAAGTATTTGCTTGAAAGTTGTTTTCATTGAAGAATGATAATTTTAGTTAAAAATTCATTTTCTTAACTGAAACCTGAACTATTCGATTTTTGCTCGGAAAATTGATCTTTTTGGATAGAAATTTAATCTTCTTCGATGAAAATTGAATGTTTTTATTTGAAAATTCAAGTATTTTGTTTGAAAATTTATCAATTTAACTAAGAGTTATTTTCTTTGGTCGAAAATTTGACTATTTTATTGAATGTTATTTTTGTTGTTGAAAATTGATCATTGTAGTTAGAAAATTAAATTGTAATTGAAAATTTAACTACTCCAGTTTTTGTTAAAAATTCATGTATTTTGTTGAAAATTGGTCTTTTCTTGATAAAAATTCATTTTGTAAAATTGTAAATGTAACGATTACACTTTAGCCTACAAATTTATCTTTTTTGGTTGAGAATTCATTTATTTAATTGAACCCTTGTCTTTTTTGGGCTGAAATTTCAATTTTTTTTAAGAAAATTCAACTCTTTTGCAGAAAATTTATTTGGCTTCAAAATTCAACATTTTGAATTGGATTTTTTCTTTCCTAACTTCATTGATTCGTTTTTAACGATATTTGTGGTCAGGTCAATAATAAATATTATTCTTTAAGCCATATATCGTAGAAAAAACCAGGGGTCCGGTAATGTTGCGACTCAAGTAAAAGTTGGCATCCTTTAAAAATGAGACTTTTTTATGGTTTCTTTTTATTTCGTTAATATCCGATAGATGGCGGCAAAAATAAAAAATCTGCAGCCGGTAAAAAGTTTAATCATAAGCTTAAAAACAGTTACAACTTTTAGTTTATTAAATTTCGCCTACTACAATGTCATTAAATCTGTATTATAAGGTAAAAGGTGCATCAACTTGTAAAATCTTCGAAGTGAATCGAGGCAGAAAATGAGTTCTCCTACAAAAAGTCTCTATCAGAACTCATACTTTGGGTTCCTTTGGAATAATTTGAAAGAAAAGCATTGTCTTCATCTTCGTTTTTTTATCCAACTGAACATTTTCTTTATGCAAGATTAGATTCATTTTGTCGCCAAACAATACGAATTTTCAACTAAAATAGGTAATATTCAAACAAAAAATCGAATAGTTAAATTTTTGGTTAAAAGAATTAATATTTTCAACCAAAACAAAATTAGTAAACACATTACATTTAAATAGGTTTTCAAACAAAAAACTAAACTTTAAATTAAAATGGTAAATCTTCAATAAAAATTACTTTCAACCAAATAAGTGAGTTTTCAACCAAGCACAAATTTTTTTCACCAAAATAGAAGATTTTTCAACAAAATACATGAATTTTTAACTAAAAAAGTTTAATTTTCAACAAAAAATGGAATATTTATATTTTTACTCAAGACAATTAATTTTCAAACAAAAAAATTCATTTTCTACTAAAATTATGAATCTTCAATCAAAAAGAATAATTTTCTATCAAGAAAGTCAAATTTTCAATTAAAAATAAGGTGAATTTTATATTTTAAACCAAAGGTGAAATAGTACATTTCTTTAGTAAAAAAATTAATTTTCAACCGATAATGACGATTTTTCAACGAAAAAGTTCAATTTCAAACTTCAAAATATAGGTTAGAAAAATGTTTCTATTAAATCTTCAATAAAAAAGATGAATTTGAACTAAAATTTTGAATTTTTTCTACAAAAAAATGAACTCGTAACAAACAAGTTGGTTAAAATCCTAACCAAAAAGGTCAACTTTTTACCAAAAACACAAGCTTTTAGCAAAATATATCAATTTTTAACAAGAAAGATCAATTTTCTCCAAAATAAAAATTTAATGAAGATTTTCAATCTTTACTTCTAAAATTTAATTTTTAACCAAAAGTTGAATTTCTTACCATAAAGATGAATTTTCAACAAAGAAGATTTTTTTCTTTGTATCTAAAAAAGATAACTTTTAAACCAAAAATGAAACATGTTAATTTATAGTCATGGAAAATATTTTCAAACATCAAACAAAGAATTTCAAACTAAATAGTTCAATTTTTAACAAAAAGCAAAACATAATTTTTATCAAAAAAATGAATTTTCAACCAAAGAAATAAATTTTTAATCAAGAATATTAATTTTTTATAAAGAAAGACGCATTTCCCACTAAATCCGTGTATGAATTTTCAACAAAATAGTTTAATTTTCAAAGTATAAATTTTAATTCGAACATAAAATAGTTAAACATTCAGTATAAAGAAATGTTTTCAAACAAAAAAAGACGAATTTTCAACAAAATATATCAATTTTTAACGAAAGACATACATTTTTAATAAAAATGATGTACCTTTCACCCAAGATAATGAATTTTCAACTACGAACCTTAATCTTTTACCAAAAAAATTAACCTAGGACAAAATGCATTAATTTTTAAATAAATAATTAAACTTTCAACTATAAAAGACCACTTTTTAACCAAATTTCGAATAATTAAATTAACATATTAAAAAATCGCGTGCAAAACTACGAATTTTTGCGGACCTTCCTTAAAAATTTTCAATTGAAAAAATTATTTTTGAACCCAAAAACCAAATTTTAAAAAAACAGTTAAATTTTCCTAACAAGAATAATTTTCTTCTAAAAAAGACGTTTTTTAATAAAAATACCTGAATTTTCAATTAACCAAACTAACTTTTAAACACCAAGTGAAATAGTTTTTTTCTCAATATTTCTATTTTCATATATTTCATAAAGTTCTGACATGTTTATATATTATGTTATCTTCTTCCTCATTTTATTCTTAAAAATTGTAAATTTATTGTAAAATTTGGTTTAAAAATCGGCCGCTTTTCATTACTTCTGGTTCCGGTTTAATCGCAGCCTATCAAAACAGTGGGAAGTTGTGGCAGAACTCTAGATCTCTAGATTCCAAAACTACTTTCAGACCAAAAACTCTGGCAAGATTTTAAAAAATTCTTTCCATTTTGTATTGCGCGTCATTGTTATAAAAAAGTATGGATTTCCAAAGTTGCCATTGCGAGGCAACAAAAATTAACCTTCGAAAATAGATTTTACATGAATCGAAGATAATTTTCGATTTCGAACCTTGCCTGGATAATCTTTCGCTTTATAATTGCGCCACTTTTATTCGAGATGTTGCGAGAATTAAGACGCTAACGCTATCTATCGTCGTTTAACTTAATTAAATTGGAGAGCAATGGGGATTCCCATCTGTCAGTTGCTTTTTGCTAAATGGTATTAAGTAAGTTCTAATTCGTCTACCATAGTCTAATTTGTTTCGGAAGAGATACATCAGTAAGAACAAGTTTTTTTTTCGTTTTTTTTTGCTTCTTGTACATGTTTTACCGAAATTTTCACATTCCAGCATGACTTAGTAGACGACATGAGAATTATTCTCATAACCTCGGTGAAACTTTCGCCGAAGTATGTTTAATTTTGAACCGTGGCAAGTCTTACCTGCAACCAATTGTAACTTTGTCTTCTTTCTGTGCTATTTTAAATGTGGTGTTCCGATTTATAGCTCGAATTCACTCATACTTTTCCGTTTTCTTTATTGCTGCTAAGGACGCCGTAGCAGACGACAGCTTTTATTCCATCGTAGGATATACTTTCACCAAATAACACACTGTTAAAAATAATATTAAATATAATATACCCATGTGTATTAAAATGAATATATCAAGCATATGAAATCGCCATTAAGAGCGACTATATTAAATTTCATATAAATTCATGTTATTCACTCACAAGAAAATTCAGATAATTCCATTTTTCACAAATTCAAAATAAGTTTAGCAGTAATTTTCGATTGTAAATAATAAAACATGACACCTTCTTCCTGTTACCCAGAAATAAATTTGGATTTCCAGTCAAAAAGTTCAATTAGGCAAATAAATAACAGACCTAACCTACAATTAACTGTCTTCGCCTTAAATTTGGACTATTAAGGGCGAAATTAGGAAAAAGTTTTACCCATACATTGCACTTTCATAATAAATAATAATACAGTCGAAAAATTCTAGATTATAAATTTAATTGAGAATATTTGACAAGATTTAAAGAAATTAAAGCACGTTGAGTTTTCACGTACATTGCTATACTGACCTGTATATTAAATTTAATATACATGTATGCTAAATACACTAAACCAATGTATGTTACATTTCAGTAGCAGTAGTGCATATTTGCTTCACACACATGTATATTAAATCTCGTACAGATTTTTCTAACAGTACATGTAAACTTTGTCAGCGGGAAATTTTATATGCAACAAAATATAACTTTAGTTTTTTCTGTGTTTAGAACCCTTTTCATACGATTGCGAATTATAGCTTTGCCGGGGGGGGGGGGGTACATCATCTACGATATCGATATCAGAATGTCCGATATGGAACGTTAGTTCAACAATAACCGTACTTAGTACAGCGAACCGTTTTCCAGGTACTTTTCCGTGTGCCATCTGAGGCATATCGTTGGAATGTAACGACCTATGAAATCATCAACACACCAGGAACAACGACACAACATATAACAATCATATTCTGGATTTGCGTGACACAGTGGTTGATTCCGAGATTCTAGTTTTCTTCATTCATTCCTCCGAAATAATACTGATAATAACTTTACTGCTCGCGATTATGCTCGATAGAAAGTGAGTTTCTGATTTGGTTCTCATGCAGACAGCACCGGAAAGCGCCCCAAGTGCGGAGAAAGTTTCGGTGGTTTTCTCGTTGTCGATACTTGGTTTGGTTAGCTTCTGAAAAGACTTTTTTTTTTGTGTACACCTATAATTTTTTATTCAGTCTAATTTTAGTTGCAATAACCGCGACACACTTTCAGTCATTATAAAGAAGCAAACCGGAAGCAAGTAACAAAAGGTCTCTGGAATATCTCAATATCATACTGACTTTTCAATACTTTTTAATAATCAGTACTTCTGTCTTCCACTATTTTCTCCATTTTTTAAAAAGAATTACTCTTTTTTAATCTCCTGTTTTCAAGACACTTCCCCCCTTTTCTCGTTTTTTCGTTTCAAATGCAACTTTGCTAACACGTGATCTTTTGTGATCGAAAATTCCACTACTTGGTTGAATGTTGTTGTTAAAGTTATCCTTTGCGTGACTAAAAATTCAACTGTTTTGTTGAAAAGTCCTATTTTTGTTAAAAGTTTCTCCTTTTGGGTTGAAAATTCCTTTCTTATTGATTTGAAAATTCATATTTTGGTGTTAAAAACTCAACTGAAATATTTCTTGGTTAAAAAATTCAACTTTTTTTCAATCAATCGTTTTCGCTTAAAAATTCATCTGTTTAAGTAGAAATTTGATATTTTTTATTAAAAATGCAACTGTCCGGTTGATATTAATGTGTTTTAGTTAAGGATTTAAAACTGTTTTGTTGAGAGTTCGTCTTTTTTTGTTGAATTGAAATGTTTTTGATTTCAAATGAAAATATTTTTTGATTGAAATATCTACTATTACATTATTCGTTGATATATCTTTCTTGGTTAAAAATTGAACTACTTGGTTGAAGATTGAATCATTTTGTTAAGAAAAACAAACATTGTTTCGTTGAAGATTCATAATTTTAATGGATCTTTTCACAACTATGAATAAATCAATTAAAAGCTCAACAATTCGGATGAATTTTTCTTTCTTTCTTGATAGATTAATCCTTATTTGTTGAAAATTCCTCTTTGGTTGAAAATTTGAACACTCTTGAAAATATTTTTTAAATGGTTTTTGTTTCAAAATTAATTTTTTCACCGGAAATTTAAGTATTACATTTTTGTGACGAATTGATGTTTTTTATTTGAAAATTCATCTATTTGTTTGAGAATTTAGGTATTTTCTTGAAAATTGGTCTTTTTTACTAAAACATTAATCTTTTTGGTTGAAAATGTCTCTCCTTTTTTAGGTTTTAAAAAATCTATCTATTTGGCTAGAAATGTAATCCTTTTTGGTGAAATATCGTCGATTACATTTTTTCTTTATAACTTATCTTTGTAAGTTGAGAATTCAACTACTATTTGGTTAAAAATGCAACTGTTTTGTTGCAAATTTAATTATTTTGTTAAAAATTTAACTGGATTAAAGCTTCATCTTCTTCTTAAAAATTCGTGTATTTATTTTGTTCACGAAAGTAATCGTTTCTGGTAGAAAATTCAACTGTTTTGTTGAAAACTTTGTTCTTTTGAATTAAAAATTCATCTTTTATGGCAGAGAAGTAATTTTTTGTAGTTAAAATAAATAAATTTAAAGGTTTCAATGTTAATTTGAAATATTGTTTTATTCTGGTCAGGGAAAATGAAAGCTTTGTCAGGGATAAATCAAGTAGGGAATTTTGAACATGAATTATTTTTTCTCCACTCTGTCTTCAATTACTCCATGTTAAGTGTAATGATTTAATTTTTTTTGTATTGTTATCGTCTATTAAAGGAAATTGTCTTTTCAAGAAACACACGAGTGGAATTCAGCGATAGGAGGCATTAATGCTTGAAGGCCTTACCAGATTATTTGTTAGAATTTCGATTCATTGTCATCCATACTGAATCACAAGTTATCAAATAAATCATTCTTTTAATTTGAATGCGTTTCATATACATATATTTGCATTCAGACAGCGTGCAAGAAAAAAAGACGCGCACAGAAAATATATCAGAATTGTATTTTTATTTGAGACAGCTTCACAACTTATGGCCTGGATATTCCGTTTCTTCAAGATAATTTTTTGTTTATAAATTGTGAAACCGTTGGTGTCAAAATTCCGACAATCGCGATGATTAAGTTTTTAAAACTATCTTAGTCGTGCAGCAATTCATATTATGCAAGGAGAAAGTTTTGATGAAACATCATTTTCACACATTTTAAGAAAATGTAGATTGTTCAACTTCGTTGTCAGAGATATTTTTTTTCACATCGAATCAGTTTTCATAATTAAAAAAAAAAACTTTTTGTAAGACAGTCAATATTTTTTTTCCATGCGTGCGAGATTTCAAAGTAAGCCTTTAAAGTTGCAACTGTTGTTTGTTTGCAATTTCAAGTTTTTCGCAAATTTAAATTATAACCCTGAATTCACCTGCACATCCGGAGTGCCTCCACTTTTCGCTCGATATTTCTGGCACCCCTATAAATCTGGTGTAGAGGGTCAAGTTAAAGGATGACAGAATCAGGTTACGGATATCGCGTTGTTCATCTCGAATTCAACGACCCGCCATGTGATCGCGCACCTTGTGTGATTCATCCGGTTTTTTAATGCCTTAAACGAATCTACGTGAATCATATGCTTGTCGAGTCTTCTATACGTCATGCAAATACTCTGACGGAAGGACGAAAAAAGAAATACATGTATATATCTAACCCCACAATTATCATGTATTTATCATTAATTCATATCGTGCACACATACATATATACATCAGGAAAGATAAGGATAAGCGTGGGTTCGTTCGCTTTCAATATGACAATCTTTGCCAGGCTAGCTAGTGTAAGATACTTTTTTATCCACAGATATTTTTACTGATTTTAAAGGTCGACTCATAGACTTTTTTTTCTTTATGAATCGATACCAATGTTGTAATATTTATCTGAACGTATACGTTTTGTAAACGATCCATAAAATCATTTTGAAAGATACGAAAATCTGCCTTTTTTACGTGACCTTATCAATTGTTTTTTATTATACGATAGGTTGAAGATTAATTGAACAGTGGGTATTTGATAATAAAATAATCAAATGAAAATACGAAATGAGTTATATAGTAAACTATAAAGGATTATAGGAGATCATTTACAAAACAGAGCTGAGGGAATTGATAGTAACGACAACATTAATTGGATCGCCTAGATCCTAGAAATATGTTTCAACTGTATCAAGATCCAATAGCAAGTTTGGAAAACCAGACTTGTTATTAACAATTACGTGCAATCAAAAATGGAAAGAAATTTAAGAAAATCTTGCAAACTCAAACTGCAGCAGGATATACCAGATATTGTCGTCAGAGTTTTTTTGCTTTGAAAGTAGCTTGTTCGGGTTGTTATTGTCTTACGCCTCCATTATAGAATTTCAGAAAAAAGGATTAACTAATAATTATTTGTTAGTCATTTTAAAACATAATTCGAAATGATTAGCAGCAGATAGTAATAATATACATGAACCATGTTAAAATTTGTGTTTGGTGGATGTTAACTGTTTTTAACATTCTCCAAAAGAGTTTACAGAAGAAGCAACATTTACCGATAACAGTTTTGTTAATTGCCGTGGAAGTAATAATGGAAACACGTATGAAATACTAAAAATTGTCTTTCATTAACTTTAATGTTTATTTGTCACGTAAATGTTAAAGTTGTTTCAAAGTACTTAAAATAATTTTTAAAAATACAATAATGTGTCTTTTTTTACGTGACCTTATCAATTATTTTTCATTATCAAATAGGTGGAATATTAATTGAACAGTGATTATTTGATAATGAAATAACCAAAGGAAAATACGAGATTAATCATATTAAGTATTATTGTTTCATTTCAAAATAGAGCTGCGAGGCAATTGATAATATGATATTGGAAAGATGGTAGTTTTACCATCAACATTGGTTGACACGCCTAGATCCTAGTTATATGATGCAACTATATCAAAATCCAATGGCAACTTTGGAAATCCATACTTGTTTATAACAATGACGCGCAATACAAAATTGAAAGGAATTTTTAAAATCTTGCCAGAGTTTTTTCTCTGAAAGTAGCTTGTTCAGATAGGTTTTGTTTTACGTCTCCATTATAGAATTATGAAAAGCGGATGACCTCACAATTATTTGTTAGTGATTTTAAAACAAAATTTGAAATTATTAGCAATAGATAGTGTAGATCGCTTTATTTCAGCGGATATTCCTGAACCTGATCGAAATTCAATTTTTCATTCTATTTTAATGAAAAATAATATACATGAACCGTGTAGAATGTTTGGTGGATGGTAAATGTTCTTAGTATTTTCCAAAGTTTATAGAAGAACCAACCAATAACAGTTTTGTTAAATACCGTAGGAATAATGCTAGAAAAACGTATGAAAGAACATATTGTCTTTCGTATAGCTTGATGTTTAATTGTCATCTAAATGTTGAAGATGTTTCATTTTAATGGTCACTCTAGTCATAACCTTTTTGCCTTTTTCTGCACCGATACCAAAGTCGGAATATTTCTCGAAACCTATAAGTGTTGCAAACGATTAATAAAATATTTTTGAATTATACAAAAATGTGTCTTTTTAACGTGACCTTATCAACTGTTTTTCATTCTTGGATTATGACCCCGATCGACGCAAAATGTATGCAGATAATTAAAACTTGTGCATTCTTTTGTTTGCAATCCTCTTCTTTAGTTATGTGACTTATTTCCACTGAGATTAGTCTTCTTCATTCAGATAAACCTTACGTAATCGTCAATCCCGGCACGTATTTATTCCAAGTATTGCAACATTATTATTACCGGAAAATTATAAGACGTGTCTTTTTGTGAAACAGTGTTCATCATTGTTACACGGAAACTAGATCTCAAATCGTATTAAATAAACTTTAAGTGGCACAAGAGCTCTAGTTGAGAAATATAACATTCGTTTCCCAATAAAAAAAAATCAAGTCAATTAAGTTTTAATTTACAACCTTTTTTATTATTTTATATAAAAATAATAATGTTAAACTTTCTCACGAGATCCGGATGGAGTCGTATCAATCGAAGAGTCGTTTTACGCATAACGGACCGTTGGAAAAAATGTGAAAATTATTTCTATTTCTTGTTTGACGAGAAATTCTAGTTATGTAGAGACTGTGTAAAATTGTCGTAATTTCCAGGTCGACAACAGACTTCACACTCTTTTCCCTATTCCACTCACTTTCCTTTAAAAAAAAAAAGAATTCCTCTTTTTTTTACGATTTTCAACAAACATCCACTTTTCCTTGATCTTGTTGCTTCAATGTAAACTGAATTGATAGAGCCTGATAAGAAAATCGAACTATTTGTTGTTGAAAGTTCATTCTTTTTCATTCAGAGTGTATTTTTTATTAAAAGAATTTAAAAATTCAGTTTTTAAGATTTAAACAATGGAAAATTAAAAGCATTTGAAATTGATCCTTAAAAATAAACGTTTTAAGTTGACCAAGTTAGAAATGTAAACTAATTATTGATTTTTTTTTAACTTGAACTGTAGTTCGAGTATTAAAAGTTGAACGATAATTAATTTTATAAGACGATTCTAAATCTTTTCAGAATGAAAAATTATACTATATATTTTGACTTTAAAAATTAGATTGTTTCGATTTATAACGTATTTTGCAAATTTTAAATTAATAGACGTTTTCAATTTTAAATTCTGTTCAAATATTGTTTCAGTTTAAAATGTTCCATTTTTAACTCTTTTAATTTGAAAATTTTTAATATTTATCAATATTTAGTATAATACTATTATAATATTTCCTAGATGGTTTAAAATAGCCTTGAATCGTTTAGGCTTTAGATTGCTAATTATTAAAATAGAACCTCACAATAATTTTCATTGTTCCAATTTAAAAATTTTGAATTTGTGAGTGAGATTTTTGAATGTTAATGTATAAAGAACTGTTGAACAATTAATAATTTGAAAAAACTTAAAGTTGAAATAATATAAGTTGGAAGGATTTATTTATTTAAAAAAGTCTGAATTTAACAATTATAATTTTAAAAGAATGTGAAGAAATTATATTATTCTTTTTCCTATTTGGAAGAGGAACTTTTTGCTTGTTTATTTTTTTATTGAATTGAAGGCAGGAACATTTTTTATTTTTAAGATTCTTATTGAGTTGGAAAAGAAGACATTTTTATTTTCACTATTTTATGAATTGGAAGGATCTCTGGTTGAAAATTAGCTTGTTATTGACATTCATATTTTCCGGTTAAAAATTCAACTGTTTTTTTTTCTTTTTTTTTAAATTCATCTTGTTTAAATTTTGTTTGTTTGTTCGAAAATTCAACTAATTGGTAGAGAATTCAACTATTTGACTTGTAAATTAACATTTTTGGTTGAAAATTCGTATTTTCGGAATGAAAATGCATATTTTTTTCGTTGAAAATTCAACCGTTTTGTAGAAAATTCGTCTTTTTGGGTTGCAAATTATTCGTTTTTGGTTGAGGATTTAACTGTTTTGTTGAAAATTCGAGTTTTTTTTTGTTGCATTTAATTGTGTTTGTTTTGAAATAAAAACATTATTTACATACATACATGCATAAATTAATCTTCTTGGTTAAAAATTCTTTTGGTGGGCTGGGGGGGGGGGG
>NC_046665.1:110906236-110906697 GCF_010883055.1 Belonocnema kinseyi | reverse complement strand
GGGGGGGGGGGGGGGGTGATAATTAAACTATTTTTGTATTTAGAATCCAACGGTCTGGTAGAAAATTCGTCTTTTTGTTTTGAAAGTTGATCCCTTTTGATAGAAAATATTTCTCAGGTTGAGAATTCAACTATTTTGTTCAAAATGCAATATTTTTCGACTTAACATTTTAGGAACGTGATGCCTGCATGAATTGAATTTCATTTAAAAGAATTAATTTCTCTATTTTCGTGAAAAATCATCCATTTTTCTCTGTTTTGAGAGCATTTTTTGGCTGTGAAGTCTGCAATCGTAGCAATCATAGTTATCTCGTTGAGGCTAAAATGATTTAAAAAATACCTAACCTCAAAATTGAAAAGCTTTATTATTATTACACCATTAAGCCATTTCCCTTTCGGGGTAGGCGTGACTCACTCGGCAGGGGAAAGGAGTAGTGTGTGGATGGGATAGAGATTTTTCAG
>NC_046665.1:110880836-110906136 GCF_010883055.1 Belonocnema kinseyi | reverse complement strand
TGCACAGAAAACTTTTTTTCCTACTCTCAAACTTTTTTCTGTTATTTGCCGTAAGCTAAATATTTGATCCGTACATGACCTTCCTGGCATAAACCCACTTGATAAAACATTATTTACTATATATTTATTTGTGTAAGTTTTGTATAAATTTGAAAGAAAATTAAATAGCAAACAGCAAAGGGTTAAATCAAAATAAATTGCCTCAAGATTAGCCTTTTTAATATTTTATTACTTTTTTACGTTCTCCTAATTCTCGAACGTGAGTCGACTTAAACATAAAATGAGCATAGCACATAAGTACGTAAGTAGTAAGCAGTAAGTACACAGCCTACATAAACCACTTTCCACCTGCTATATTCAGCATTAAAATTCAATGGGAAAATGGAAATTAGTGAATGAAAAGTTTATTTACTGTTTTGCTATTATTATCGTAAATTTTTAATATAGTCTCTCTTGGCATGAATGAATGAAGCAAGTATTTTTACTATAAGCGTATGACTGAACCTGGGCAGACTAATATCACGATGATACCCTCTGGTCTGAAGTATGTTAGGCAAGGAAGTATCAAATGTTTTTCCGGCTTATCTTTATCATATCAGTGTGTGTGTGTGTGTGTTTGTGTGTGTTTGTGTGTGTGTGTGTGTGTGTCACGGCTGGGCTCTCTACATTTACACTTTAGAGTTTAGAGAAATGCAAATCTTCCAGGCTGCATTATCTTTTTTATTTTCTAATTACTCAAGTCTGATAAGAGTTGGGCGTGATGTGATATACAGGCAGCATTAAAACTTCAAAACATAATTATACCAATTATGATTCAATGTTATCTATTTAAGAACACATTTAATGATATTTGCTTATACCCGGAAATGGAAAGATATCATTCAGGGTGTCTACTGTCTACCTGATCGAGAAGGACGGGAATTTTCTATACCGGGAAATGACAGTGAATTTAATTTTTCATCAATATTAAAGTGTTTTGATATTTTTTTACTCTTATTTTGTCCAATCACGAAAAGAACAATGGACAAAAGAAATTTAAAAAACAGTCGTTTATTGATATATAGTAAAAAGAAACAAAACAATCCACTTTGAAAATGGGGACTGCAGTTAGAATATTTTAATAAAAGCTTGAAATCTGGTGTACCCCGAAACTCGTAAATTATTGTTCACCTGAAATTAGAAATATTTGGTTTTCTAAATCAACGAAAGAAAGATTTAAATTTTCAAATAAAAACTGTAATTATCACTCTTTTTTTACCTAATCCTTGTTTTCTCCTGAAATTTGAAAATTTGAAAATGAAATCGAACATTTTAACCCAATTCTTCCCTTTTGCTCCCATTTTTACAAGTTTAGATTCATTTTTTAAGATTTATAAAAAAATTTTATAGATATTAGAAATCAAGAAGGTTTGAAAATGTTTCTTTTTCAGTGATACCAATTATTTCAAATATTTCCTAGACGACTTACTTCCTAATTTAATATAGATGAATGTTTGATCAAATAGTTGAATTGTCAACCAAAAATATTAATTTTGAATCAAGAAGATTAATTTTCTAACAAAAAAGACGAATTTTCAACCAAATACATCAATTTTTAAACAACCAGTTGAGTTTTCAATAAAAAATATGAATTCTCAACGACAAATATGATATTGTTATATCAAACAAAACAAATTTTGATTTAAAATAAAAAATCTCATTTCCAGCCAAACACACATTTTTATAAAAAAGTTAAATTTTCAACCCGACAACATGGATTTACAATAAAAAAGTTCATTTTTAACCAAATATAGTTCAATTTTCTACCATATAGCCAAATTTTCGAAATAAAAAGACGATTTTCTTTACGAAAGAGTTTAATTTTTAACCTAAAGTTGTGAATTTCCAACAAAAAAGTTAATTTTCGACAAAAAAAAAGAAACACAATTTCTCAACTACGTGTTTCAAGTTTAAATTTAACAATTTTGTACAAGACAGTTTCATTTTTATTCCGAAAATATGAATTTTCAATTTAAAAAATGTTCAATTTTCTACCAAACTGTAAAATTTTCGAGCTAAAAATACAATTTTTTACAGAGAAATTAAATTTTTTAATATAAAAGAGTGAATTTTTAAGAAATATGTTAATTTTCAAAAAAAGAAAAAAATTTCAACCATTGAACTTTCAACCTAAAGAATATTTTAATCTGAAATCCAAAACAATTGAATTTTCTAGCTACAAAATACATTTTTTGCATAACAGTTTAATTTTTAAACAAATAGTTGTCTACCAAATTATAAAATTTTCGCAATTGCTATTTTTAACAAATTAATTAATTTTCAACTAAAAAAGAGTAATATGCTCAACGAACTTGATATATTAACCAAAAATTATTTCAATCTAATAATTTATTATTAATAATTACAGTTATGATTTTGAATAGGTGCTTTTTGAAAATAATGATAATTTTGAGTTTGTTCGCGGAATTTCCCAAATGAATAATAATTTTTAATTATACCTAAATTTAAAAAAGAAATACATACTATAATTTTGACTTGGAACATTAAAATTTTCGATAAAAATTATAGTTTCGAATTGTAACAGGATGTTTTCCGAATCAATTACGTGCAATTCTAAATTGGATCAGAGAATATCTGAAAAAATAATTATAATTTAAATCTGGAACTAGGAATTTTTCAAAAGAATTATACCGTAAAATGGGACTAAGCGGCGCGTGTGTGCAGGAAACGAACTGACTAACCCACAATTTTATTTTATATAATTGATTAGCTCTTTCTCCGAATAAAAAATTATTATATGAACGATTCTTTTCCTTTTTCGAAAAGATTTCTTATGATTTAGATTTGAAACAGGAAATTTAAGAAATGAACTTTATTGAATTTTTAAAAGAACAAATTATTTGAGTTTGATATCCAATATTTGCTTAGTATTTACTAATTAATTATTTTATTTTCTGTTTCAGGTAAGCCTCAAATACTTGTTTATGAAATATTAGCAAACTTTTTGGTAAGAAATTTTACGTACCTAAAAATGTAGTTGGATTGAAATATGAAAATCAAGATGAAAATTAAAAATTGAAAGTTATAGATCCGAGGAATGACCGGGAATTTAAAATCATCCGCCTGGAAAACACTTTGATGAAACTTGTTTTTACTGAATTTACTACAAGAATCTTTTTAATCCACGAAATAAGAACAAAAAAACCTTTTTTAATCAATTATAGGAAGTAATCAGACCTTCTCGAGTTGGTTTATTGGTTCATTATTTTCAGTCTTTAGTGAAATCCAAGCTTTATGATTCTTTATAAAAAGATGTTCTTCACGCCAAGTGGAGAAGAAAGATAATTATATTTATGACTGGCGAATCTAATTGGACTAAAAAACATACCTTTTTATGTTTATTTATCACATTCAGTTTATTTATTTATGAAATATAGGAACTGGCAAGTTATTTTTGGCTTGGTGTGATTCTTTTGTTTGAGATAAAAGAAAAAACAAAGTAGTCGACCACAGCCCTTCAGACTTTTAATCATCGCCCAACCAACGTTTTTTTTTCTCTTCTTTGATGTTCCCCCGTCTCGTGCATTCTTTTAACTTAACCACTCACTCTCACTCTTTCCCCACTCGCTCTCGTTTATTTATAGGGATTTGGCGCGAAGTGCGGGTGGGGCAGGTTCGCACGTGAGGACTTTCCACATCTCAACAGCCTTGTACGCGATCGTACGAAACCAAATAAAAAATGCCCTCTTTGATTAACAGAGGATTCTTTAATCAGTCGAAAAAATGTATTTTTAAATTTACGAAATTCAATTAAGAAGAAACAAAAAAATTCATTCTTTAATATCCAACATTCAAATTTAACCACGGAATTCTTGGAAATTGAAAATGAAATCAAGAAGACAAAATTTAAAATACAAAAATTAGTCAAGGTAGGACTCAAATCTATCCTCTCCCACTATAATTCCTACTATAGATAAATAAACTATAAATTCCCTTCACATCTCATACCTCCCCTAACCTACTTTCCCTTTCATACATTCCCTAAACTACTTACTTCCATACTTAATATACGTTAATTAACTGGTCCAAATTTCTCCTCTCTCGAATACCCTTCTCTCTCTTTTCTCCGATCTAATATCACCGCTTCTCCCCCCTACTCTCCCTTTTCTACCCTCATCCTTCGCTCTACACCTCTCTCATTCCTTCAACTCCTATTCCTTCTTTTCCATCCCCTCAAAGACCCACTCTTACTCTATCTGCATTTCTCCCAACTCCCAACCATTCCCTGCCTTCCTGCATCACCACTATTTCACATTTTGTACCTCCCCCGCACTGCTTCCCCTAAACAACTACCCCTATCATACACCTCCTACACTACTTACTACCCTACTTAACTTACGTTAATTACGTCCTTCAAATCTCTCATCTACCCTATACCCTTTCCTCTCTCTTCTCCGATTCAGTATTACCGCATCTCTCCCCTGCCCCCAAACTTCCCTTACTGACCTAACCCTTACTTTTCCTTCCCCCCAAATACCCTCTTCTAATCCATCTGCACTCCCTTCTAACTCCCACCCCTCCCCTGCTTCCATTTACCAACACTCCCCTAGTTCTCATCTCATACCTCCTCTATAATATTTCCCTTCTCATGCATCCCATACACTACTCAGTCCCCACTTAACTCACATTAATCCGTTCCTTTCCGAGTTTATTTATTTTTTTATATGAATTGAATTCAGACCGCAGAATGTGACATACAATAATGCAATATCCATTTTTTGCGACAAAAGGTTTCTCGCTGTCGCAATTGAACGCTCGAATGGTGCTATGAACAGTATGCTTTTTTGTTGCACACGCTTACGACTACGGATGCGTATCACGACAGGAATTATTATATCCCGTTTCGCGAAAGTCAAACCATATTTCTTTTTGTTTCTTCGACGGACGAGTGAAGAACACTCGGACTTGAAAGCGGAAGTATTAAGACACCTAAGATCCTTTACATAACTATACAAAGCAGAATGTATCTCTGAATCTGGATTAATAAAAATTTAACTATTATTAAGTCAATGATGATAAAGGGAGACGCTTTTTCGGAAAAATCGACTTTGAAACATTCGGCACAACTAATATATTCTATAGGGTTTGGCAAAAACACTTTCGAACGGCCGATGTAGGCAGTAACGTTTCGGCTTCGTAGTCGGATGGTTGCGTGTTCGATTCCCGCTTGCTGTACTTATATTTTTATTTATTAATTTTTTATCTGTTATTTACTAAAGTGTTTATAAATATTATTTTCTTTAAGACTCTTCAAAATTTATACAAATAATAATTTGTAAAGCATTTTTTAACAAAAAATAGACTTTTGTAAATTCTTTAACCTGTTTTTCGCAACAACAACGAAAAAAAAACAATTTTTCGTTTACAAAACTGTAAAACTGTAACTGCGCCAGATTGAGATTCTGATCTTTGAGTATTAATGGTCAGGGAAAAAATAGGGAATTTTGAAAATGAATTTTTTCGGCCACCTTAATGTGATATTCTTGTCAGTAATTTCGTTGCCGTATACTTATTTCTATTTCTTTTCTTTTTTCCAGTTGCATCCTCCTGACGATTCTATTTTTGTTAGAAAGTTTATTATTTGATTGGAAATTCAACAAATTTTGTTAAAAAGTCAGTCGTTTTATTTGAAGTATCGTCTTTTTGGTTGGAAAATTCAACCATTTTGGTAGAAAATTAACTTTTTATCGAAAATTCATAGTTCGGTGTTGAAAAATCAAGTGTCATTTTTTAAAATTAAAAATACAACTTTTTTGTGTAAAAAATTTGTGTTTTTGTTTTAAATATTAATCTGTTTTAGTTGAAATTCCATATTTTTTGGATAAAAGGAAAACTGTTTTGTTGAAAATTAAATTATTTTGTTCAAAATTTAACTGAAAAAGTTGCTTAAAAAGAACTAATGTTGATTCGATTTTGTTTCATTAGGTTTCAGTGAAATTTTCTTGTTAAAAATGAAACTTTATTTATTGAATATATTTTTAAAATATCAATTGTTTTTTTAAATATTAAAGATCGTTCACAATTTTACCATTAGAACTCTTCATTTACATCACGCGTGTTAACATCGATAATTTTTAAATTAGCAACATTTGGAATATTTTAAGTCTTAACGCCATGTAATTAGTGGGTCACGTGATCAGATTCCTACCTTACCGACACTTTTTGTATTCCCCATCTTATTTTCACACAAACCGCCAGATCGAGTTGCACATTTGGGATAATAAATGAAAAGCACTAAGAGAGGTGGATTTGGTATTAAATTTGTATAACTATTAAAAAAGCTTTTGTTGTAAATAATTTTTTAAATACTTTTTTCATAATTATTAGAATTCATAACCAGGCCCTTCTTCCTTAGTGCTTCTTATTTATCATCCCAAATTTTCAACTCGATGTGGCGCTTCGTGTGAAAATAAGTTGAAATAATTATAAATTATCCTTTGACTATAATTCTGAATAGGTACCAAAGTATATTGCTTTCTTTTCTAGAGTTTTTAAATCATGTTTACAAGCGTTCTTAGTACCAAATTTTCTATCTTACCGACATCGATACCGTTCCACAGCTGAAGTGTTTCGTGACCGTGCTAAGTTTCTAGAATGTTCTCGAAGGGCCCTGATGACGTGACAAAATGATATTGCGCATTATTGATAGACGAATTTGTATAAAAATCTTCAAGATTATATTTTGATTTGTCCTTGCATTTTATGCTGCGTCTTATATTGATGAGAAAAGCATTTAATTCACAAATCCCTGTCTTTATTTAGTACGCGAATAACTCGTGGTAAAAAATTTCCCGCAGTCTACAATCTTCTAGAACCTTAGCACGGACACGAACCACTTCAGCTGTGGAACATAACAATAACATTCCCTAAATTCTGAAAATGCAACAAGAATTATTTTAAGTGTGATTTTTGTTTTCTGTGTATATTTTACTAGTTAAAACTGAGTTATACATAGTGATAGTGTAATAATAGTTGATGGATGAGTCCGTAATCTGCAAGAGTACATTTGTTAAATTGAGGTGACTGGCAGTATGTGTTGCTCCTATAACGAGAGCAATTCACGCACGTATTGAGAATAAGAAAAACATAGGCAGTACGATAAGATATAACCTGTTCTACAAAATGATAACGTGCTAATCAGCAGTAACGATTAATCGAGGCTCTTGAAATCTTTCTTTTTTTTTCGAGTATAAACTCTCTACTTAAATTTATATAGAATGTCTGGGTAAATTGTGTGGCCAGATTACACGCTTGGAATACTTTCACAAGAGTCGATTTTTCCACGACGCTATTTTTATTCTGGAGTCGCTTTCAAGGAAGAATTTATTATTATTGCATAGTCAATCTTGGTAATAATTCTTTGCAACTAGTGGAAGAAATGTGAATTTTTAATATATTTATAATTATAATTCAGGATATTTTCAATTTTCAAGTCCCCTATTTTCGTGAGTTGTTCCTAAAATCGAATATATTTTCACATGCCTGTCACAAAGTCACTTAAATTACTGTTTTAAACAAAAAGGCCACTTTAGTCACTTTAATCCATCTGATTTTAGATTTTATCCTGAAAAGACTAGATAATTTAATTAATCTATTTATAAAATCTGTAAAAGTTTTTGGTAAAAAAATGCTATTCCATATCAGGCTTCCCTCATTCCCCCTTTTTCCCTTTTTTTAATGAAGTCCCCTTTTTCTTCTATTTTCAAGAATTTTCTCTTTTTTCTTTTTATTTTTGCTTTAATGCGAACTGAATTAATAGAACGAAATAAAAAAAAATCCGACTATTTTTGGTTGAAAAGTCTTATTATATTTTTGATTCTGAATAATTAATGTTCTTTTTTAACTCTATTATTTGCTAGAAACTTATTTATAGAGTTAACTTTCATTATTACAGAAAATGGATATCTTGTTGGATAGAAAATTAATTTTGTTGTTGTTGTAGAAAAGTCATATTTCTGGGTTAAAAATTAACTTTTTGTGAAAAATTCAACTGTCTTCTAACAAATATTTCTGTTCGGTTTGAAGTTGAAACTATATTGGTAACAGTTCAATTTTTTTTTAATGTCATCTGCTTTCCTTGAAATTGCAACTGTTTGGTTCTAAATACTGCCGTTTGATTGAAAATTAATTTTTGATTTTCAAAAGTCAGCTATTTGTTTAATATTTCATCTTTCTTGGTGGAAAATTAACTTTCATCTTGAAAATTTATCTTTTTGGTAGTAAAATTTAAACTTTTCTACAAAAAATTCGACTTTTTAGCTTGAAAACTCAACATTTTTGTTCGAAATTAATATCTCTTGGAAGAGAATCCATTGTTAAAAAATTTTTTTTTGGTTGAAAATGTAACTTTATTTTAAAATTCAGCTGTTTTTTAATTTAAATATCCCTTTTTGCTCAAAATTATCTTTTCTATATAACAGTAAAATGTTTTTGAAAACGTTTAACTTTTAAGCTTAACCATATTTTTAAATATATTCCATTTTTGATTGAAAATTTCTCTGTTTTTAGTACAAACTTCTAACTGCTTGGTTGCAAATTAATGTATTAAGTTCAAAATAGTTTTTTTCATTAAAAATAAATTAACTGATTCCCATTTTTAACCAACAATAAGAGCTTTCTAGGGAACAGAAATTTTCAGTCAGATAAATTTTCAACCAAAATGATGAATTTTTAACAAAGAAGATCAATTTTCTACCTGAAAGGATAAATCAACTAAAATTGTGAATATTCAACATGAAAAGTGTAGTATTTTATATTTTAACAAAGAATTATTTAAATTTAGAATAAAAATCAGTTGGATTTAACCGACAAAGACAAATTTCTAACCAAACATGTCCATTTTTAACCAAAAAAAATTGCAAGAAAATACCTAAATTTTGAATCAAATAGTTAAATTTGCTACCAAGTTGTAGAATTTTTGAGCCAAAATTCATTAAATTCTAACAAGAAAATTGCATTAACCAAAAAAGTTTAGATTTCTGCACAGAGATAATTCTCAAGCTAAAAAGATAAATGTTCAACAAAATAATTATATTTTCATTAAAAACAAATTTAGTTAAGAAACAAAAGCAAAATCGTCTAAATTGTTGAATGTTCAACCAAGAAATATAACTTTTAAACTTTTAAACTTTCTGGTTTCAAATTGAAAAATTCCAGTTCGATTTACAATTTTAGTTAAAAATTCATCACTTTGTTTGAAAATGCAACTATTTTTTTTTAAGTTGTTTTTTTTTGCTGAAAGTTTGTTGTTGTTGTGGAAAGTAACTTTTTAACTGAAACTCCAACTTATTGCAATTAAAAATGCCTAATATTTTTAGTTGAAAAATTATCTGTTTGGTTGAACATTTTTAATTAATTAATTTAACTTAAAATTTAATTTTCCACTTAAATTGATATTTTTTACTTTGTTTAATAATAATAATACTTTAATTAATTTAATAATCTGCTTTAATTGTTTCATTTTATTATCTGTTTGTTCAAAATTCAACTACATTCTTGAAAATCCGTATTTTGTGTTAAAAATGGATATTTTTTAGGGGAAAATTTACGTATTTGTTTCAAAATTCATCTTTTCTGCAATTTTTGTGCTCTGCTTGGTGAAAGGATGTTTAGAATGAACGTCACGAATTAGAATAAGTGTTATCGTTTGGCGGCAAATATGAATATGTTACTTTCAGTTGACCGGCAATATTGAAGAAATTAACTGGGAAACACCGGGAAATGACCAGGTATTTGAAATAATCCGCCGAATCGCTACCCTGGGCCTTGAGAGTTACAGTAAACATATTTGTAAATTTAAAATGAATGTTTGCACGTTTTTCCTATTTCTGAATTGAGATACCTCGTTTTCCGTGAAATAGGGGTTTAGTTCCTGAGAAATCTAAAGTTGGCTAGGTGCCAAAATCCCAACAAGTGCAATTGTTGCTGTCACGATTGTCGTCCTTGAACCTGTTGAACGAGAGTTGGCCCAAAGCGCCTAAGCCTAAGACCTGAGTGGTGTCGAGGTATAAGAATAATAATAATAAAAGTTCTTCGTATTTACTCATTTCGTTTGCCTTGCGACGCCAGATGCGACCTCTATCTATAAAAGGAAAACGAGGTAAAGAGGGTCCGAGGCCCAGCGGCCCCTTTAAGTTTTAACTTTCAACTTTTGAAGCGCCTTCTTTTATTTACAGATTATATTATAAGGACTGTCGTGCCATACCATCTACTAATTCTACTTCAAGTTCAGCCCCTTAAATTTAAGATCAGATTTAATACGAATTTGTATAACATCCCGGGGAGTTTTTTTTTTACTGGCGGGGGAAATAGCTTCTAAAAATGCTGTCTAGTCTAGCGGATTACGCCGGATTATATCAGATTACCCCGGATTACCTGTATATACAAAAAACAAGAATTATTACTTTACAACAAAATAGAGGAAGTTCTAACGAAATAGTTGAATTTTCAACCAAAAAGTTTAATTTTCTACTGAAAAAGGCGAATATTAATTAAATTTTCAGTTCAAAAATTAATTTTTTACACAAAAAAATTAATTTTTCACAAAATAGTTCAATTTCGATCCAAATAGATGGATTTTCAATTAAAATGATGAATCTGCAAGTGGAATAATTAAATTTTCAGATAGAAAATAAATTTTCAACAAAAGAACAATTTTTTTTTTAAATATTAAATTTTCAAACAGAGAATAATCTTCATCTAAAACGATAAACCTTTAACCAAAAAAAAAAAAAATAATTTAAAAAAGTACATGAGTTTTCAAAAGAAAAAATATTAAGATTCCACTGAAAATGCAACAGCTAAATTTTTAGTTAAAAAATGAATTTTTAACAAAATAGTTCAATATTCTTCTAAAGAGATGAATTGTCAACTGAAATGATGAATCTTCAAGTGGAAAAGTTAAATTTGTAGTTAAAAAAGACATTTTCAACCAGAAAACAAAATTGTTTAACTTTCGACATGGTAGATTAATTTCCAACAAAAAATGGAATATTAGTTATATTTTTAGTTTAAAAAATTAATTTCTTCTGAAAAAAAGTATTGATAAAAAAATTTATTTAATCTTAAAACAGAGGTGAATAAAAAAATATGTTAAATTTAATTTTTAAAAACATGATAGATTTCCAACAAAAAATAATTTTTTAACAAAATAGTTCAAATTTCAACCAAGTAGTTAAATTTCAAAAACATTTATTTTTCAGCAAAGAAGATTGATTTCGTACCAAAAAGGATGAATTTTCAACAAAGAAAGTTAATCGTCTACGAGGTCTACCTTATGGTTGAATTTTTTAATGAATATGTTGCATTTTCAACCGAACAAATTACTTTTTCTCGAAATTCTTGACTTTTTAACCTAATAATTGAATTCTCAATGAAAAACATGGATTTGTAACCGCGAAAACGATTTTTCTAAAAAAAAAAAAGAATAAATTTCCAATCAAATCTATCAATTTTCAATTAACTGTTCCATATTTTAACAAAAAACTAACTAAAAAAAGAATAATTTACAATCAAAAATGGAATAGTTAATTGTTCATTTTATATTAATATCCTACAGAGAAGACGAAATTTTAACAGTATACTTTAAATTTCAACTAAAAAAAGAAATTTTCTACTAAAAATGAAATATTTGAATTGTCACTTCAAAAAAATTAATTTTTATTAAAACAACAAACGCGTTTTCAATCATATATTTCAATTTTCTATAAAAGTAGATTAATGTTTCACCAAATAGTTGGTTTTTAAACCAAAAAGCTGAATTTTCGAAGTTAAGTTTTTACCCGTGAAGACGAATTTTTATCTGAGAAAGATCTATGTTAAACAGAAATTGTAATATTTCGCCGAGGTTTCGTGAACATTGCGGTTCAGTTTTTCAGGGCTAACCTTAGCCCTTATGAAGTGAACTGCAATGTTTACGAAACGGCTGTGAAATTCGTAGTATTTTCGTACACGATTGGAACCCGAAATTTCGCTTTTTATCAAAATGAATTATCGTGAAATCATTAAATTAGAACTGGATTACTGGGGGTTAGAACGGGGATTTCTCGGGATTAGAAAGGGATTACTCCAGATTGTAAGCGGATTACTCCGGTTTAGATTGGCTTACTTGGATTTCACCAAATTAACCCTTTGGTTAACCGAGAGGTTAACAGCTATTTATATATTTATATAATTATTTATATATTTAAATAATTTTTAACATATATCTGAAAGGCTTTCGAAATTGAAAATAAAATCATTGAAATTCATTAAGGATAAGAGTTTATTCCTTAATTGTTTAATCGTTAAAGGTAAAGTATTGCATTGCATGTAATGGAATAGATGTAACATGAACCTAACTTAATTTGTTACCTTTCTAAGCCTTTACTGGAAAACGAGTTACTCTCTTCAGGACAAGCCAAGGTGATTGCCATGCCATGCCATGCCATGCCATGCCATGCCATGCCATGCTATGCTATGCCATGCCCTGACCTGAGGCAACATTCCAAAGAATTCTCTCGCATGCATGCTCGTTTTACGTCTTCTCTTCTCTTCTCTTCTTCTTGATAGAATAGAGAAAGAAATGCATTACAGACACTATCGGCCTGCATTGACAGTAAATTATATTATTTCGAGACCGACTCTTATAACTTTTCACAAGTTCAATGTGCAATCTAATGGTGATTCATCGCTCCTGATAAACTTAGCAAGGTTAAAATCGTAATTGCGATTAATGTTTTGTTCACTCTGAAACATTTATAATTTTAACTGTTAAAATTCAAGATTTAATTCCAATAGCACAAAGGAAAAAGAAAAGTATCTTTTCTCATTCTGACGAATAAAATAGATAACTCTTGGCGCGTTTCATTTGTTGGAAGACTCTCAGAAGAATACGGGACCTGTTCCTGGTTTTTTCATTGATGTCTTCTCTTCTTCTTCATCAGATTCTTCAGGGGCTGAGTCTGTAATTTGTCATTTTTAATTATTCGTTTCGTGGTCAGAATTATCAGAAACCAACACTGTTAAAAATTTCTTTTGGAAACTTCCACTACATGTATTGGAAGATTAATTCCAAAACGTAAAGTAACACTGCAATTCACAATTTTGTAGTTTCCAAATGCTATCATTAGTATGCTACCTTACATGTATTGGAATTTTATAATACAAGTCTAGTTGCTGGATATCTCAACACCTGTTAAAGCGAAGAATTACAACAACAACAAATGGAAATCATTTCTGAGAAGACATGTTCCTGGGGAAAAAAAAATCTTCTGACGGAGACCAAACTTATGTTAATGTATTGTGTATAACGTGCGTATTTATGGAATTCATGGAATTAAAGGAATTCGTGGAATTCACAGAATTCACAGAATTTACTGAACTCAAGGAATTCACTGAATTAATATAACGCCCGGAATTCATGGATTTCATGGTATTCTTGGGATTCACGGAATTTCGTAGAATTCATCGAATTCACGCTAAGCGTTGAATACAAGAAATGTACGAGATTCATGGAATTCATGGATTTTACGGAATTCAAAGAGTTAAAGAAATTCACAGAATTATATATTTACGGAATTCAAGATAATCAGGGAATTCACGAAATTTATGAATTAAAGAAATTCACCGAATCAAAAGGATTTACGGAAATAAAAAAATAAACCAAATTAATGGAATTCATGGATTTAAAGGAAATCATGGAATTCACGGAATTAAAGAAATTAAACATAATTTCACTAATTCATGAGATCCAACTAAGTAGAATTCATCGAGTTCAATGAATTCGCGGAACTCGATGAATTCCTTGAATCCCTCGAATTCTGTGAATTCAGCGTGTTACATGAATTCTGAGAATTCTTTAATTTTTATGAACTCTGAGAATTTTTTGAATTCCGCGAATTGCATGAATTCCGGGTGTTATATGGATTCCGTGACTTCCTTCAATTCCATAAATTCCTTGATTACAGTCAATCTCGCAAATTGCTTAAATTCCGTGAATTCCATGAATTTCGTGAATTACGTAAATGAAGCTTATTCTATGAATTCGGCGAGTTCCATAAATTAAGCATATACCGTGAATTCAATGAACTCTGTGGTTTTTGTGAATTCCGTTAATTCGATTAATTCCGTGAATTCCTTCAGTTTGAAATTATTTTATGAATTCCTTCAATTCAATGAATTTCGCGAATTTCGAGAATTCCTTCAATTCAATGAATTCCTTCAATTTATTGAATTCTATTAATTCCGCGAATCCAGCGAATTCCGGTTTTACATGAATTCCGGCTGTTACATGAATTCCGAGAATTCTTTTATTTCTATGAATTCTACGAATTTCGTGAATTCCGTATATGAAGCGTCTGTGAATAACGTGAGTTCCATAAATTAAGCATATACTGTGAATTCTGTAAATTCCATTAATCCTGTTGAATTTCGTAAATTTCATCAATTCTATCAATTTCGCGTATTCCTTGATTTCAGTGAATTCCTTCATTCAAATAAATTCCATCAATTCCTTCAATTCATTAAATTCCATGAATTTCTTCAATTCAATGAATTCCGTGAATTTTGCGAATTCCTGGAATTCTATGCATTATTTCGAATTCCTGGAATTCCATGAATGTTATGAATTTCGTGAATTTAATCAATTTTGTGAATTTCGGAAATTCGGTGAACTACGTGAATTCCTACGAATTAATTCCTTAATTTCCTTGTGCACAATTATTTTCGTCTTACAAACGCTCTAATACATATATTGGAATGCTGGGCAATGACTTCAAGGTTTACTTCACTTACAATACATGTGTTGGAATTTCGTAATTCCAATACCATGGTTGCAATTTTACCTTACGCTTGTATTGTAAAATTCTGGTAGATGTGTTGTAGAATTCCAAACATTTTTAACAGTGTATGGTAAAAAAATATTGTTTTAATTTTAATGATTGTGATGATATAAATATAAATTAACATTTTATCATTTTTAAAGGTATACCCTTCGATATAAAATAAATATAATGCTTTAACAATAATTAGAGTCTCCAACATTTTAAAATGTTTTATATTTTTATTCTGAGTTTACAAACTAAAAGCGTTCAAAATGGATCTATTCTTAGTTCAAGTCCTCAGAATTATATGTAATATCAGATCAATACTTTGAAATTATAAGGCTGCAAAATTTTCTTCAACAAAAAATTAATTCCCACCAAAAAGTTTAGTAGTTGAAATTTAACCCCAAAAAGTTAATTTTAAATCAAAAACACTTAGATTGAACAAAATAGACGAATTTTCAACAAAACGATTACTATTTTAACCAAAGATGATGGAGTTTTTACCTGAAAGATGAATTTTCAAATAAAAATTTTCTACCAAAAAAGACGAATTCTCAACAAAATGCATAAAGTTTTAACCAAATATTTACATTCTCAACCAAAAACATTTACAACAAATCACTTCATTTTTCTACAAAACAGTTACATGTTTAGTAAAAAATTATTTTTTAACAAAAAAAAATTTCAACTAAAATTATGAATCTTAAAAAAAATTAAATTTTTCGAAAGTAGTTAAGCCTTCAAGAAAGGATCGAGTTATATTTTCAACAAAATACATCAATTGTTATTCATACAGTTACATTTTTCATCAAATGCTTGAATTTTTTACCAGAAAGTACGATTTTTCTACAGAACCTTTGAATTTTTAACCCGAAAATATTTATTTGCAACAAAAAGTTAATTTTCAAACTTAACAGATTAGTTTTTAATCAGATAATTGCATTTTTAATCACAAAAGATTAAATTTCTAAGGAAAGACATGAATTTTAAAACCAATATATTAATGTTTAACCAAATAGTTTGAATTTTTAATCAAAGAAATTGTTAAATTTTCAACATAATATTTTATTTTTGAACGAAATAATAAAATTTGTAACTAAAAAGGATGAATTCTTAACATCATAGAGAGGATGAATTTGACATTTTTTTAACAAATCTTGAACTAAAAAGTCGAATTTTTTATTTAAAAAATATGACTTTTTAGTAAAGTAGTTGAGTTTCTAACCAAAGAAGTAAATTTTCAGCCAAAAGAGATGCATTTTTTACCAAATCGTTTAAGTTTAAAGCAATTGACGAACATTCAACAAAATAGTTAATGTTTTAACCAAATAGTTGAATTTTTAAGCCAAACAGACCAATTTTTTAGAAAAAAGTTGAATTCTTAACAAAAAATTTTATTTTCAACCGTAAAGTTGAATTGTCAATAAAAATAGTTAATTTTTTAACAAACAAAAAAAAATTAAAAATTCAAAGCAAATAGTATTTTTATTAACAGAGATAAATGAATAGGAATTTTGATAATTTATACTTATTTAAAATGTTTTGTTACACCTACAAATTTCAGACTTTGGCGCCTTTCGATCGTTATCAAAAATGTCTTGTTCTGTTTCAACAGGGAGTGATTTTTAAGATTTCGCGGAATTTCTGAGCCCCACTATATTATTCAAGGGGCTAATAAGGAGATTTTTCCAGTATATAAAATCCGGGAAAATTTAAAAACTTTAGAATTTTTAAAATGTTTTTTCGTTTTTTTGTTTTTTGTTAATGAAAAATCGTTTTATCATTATAGGTGTGGTTTTTATGGGGGTTACGGCCTTTCTTACCACTGTTACTCTGCGGGGGATTACGAATAAGAATTTTTTGGTATAAAATGTCACCAAAAGGTGACCAAATTTCGTGTCCTTTTGTTGTTTTTCAATTTTTTGATCATTTTCAAAAGGGGTGGTTATTAAGGGTGTTGGGCCGCTCATTGAACCGGTACCTTTTGAATCGTGAGAAAGACTTGCACAACCGGCAAGAATCGTTATTTACTACGGAAGCAGCGTGTGTAACTTGCGTTCATTTTATGTGTTAGCCTATAGCCCTATACTATAATATAGTTGATGATAGGAGTCGAGTCATAGTTTTAAACATTGTTTGGTATTATTATCATTATCCATAAAAGTTAAGATCGTTATTACATAGGGTGAAATCGGGTAGCCCCGGCCGCTTATGATTTTGAATTAACTGTACTTTCTGCGATGATAAATTAACATTGCTATCTTTCAATATCATCCCGATGCGTCATTTTAAAATACAATCTGATTCATTGTTATCATAAAATATCATTTAATGTTCTTTTCTGTCGTACAGTGTAAGTAGAATCTGAGATGTGGAAAAATTTATTGATAATCTGGTTTATCAAAAAGCTCCTTTATTGAGCTATATGCAAAACATAATTTTATAAAACAAAGAAACATACCAAAAATGTATCGCTTCATCCGACAGCAAGCATCATCAGTTTCATATTAGTTTTTTCTGTCCGAATTATATAAAAAAACAACCATCATCTGCTCCTGAAAAAACTCCTCATGCGTTTTATAGCGAAGTTTGCAAGGTAGTATATATAAGATCTACAAAATCGTGCTCAAAACAATACCAAATCCACACTTGGTTTTGTTATGGTATGTTATGGACAGTTATGTCCTCTCTTTTACTTCTTTTGCCAATTTTATTGCTCTTTTTAGAAATGCTACATGGTTTGTACATCTGACGCAACTTATAAACTTTGATAAACACATAAGTTTTTTTTTAGGAACAGATGATGCTTGTTTCTTATATCTTAATTCTGACAGAAAAAACTATTATCAAACTGATGATACTTTTGCTATCGTATCAAGTGAAACGTTTTTTATATGCTAATTGTGATAAACGTATTTTGAATATATAGCTCAATAACAGAGTTTTTTGACAGACCAGAAGATCGAAAAATTTTCCACTTCTCACATTATTATAACACCCTGAGTAATGTCCTTTGGTTTCAAAAAGATGTTTCTTGATTCAAATAGCATTGACTCTTAAATTAAGGGTTAAAGGTTTTCTTATTTGTCTCAAAAAGAATCTTTTTGTCGCAAACTTCACCCTTTCTTGATGTCAAATAATTCTGTTTTTTGTAAAAAAGATATTCAATGGTTGAAAACAGAATGAACAAGAGGACGATGCTTTTGTTTAAAGACAACTCTCGTTGTAAAAAAACCTTTTTTGCCCCTCAACCAAATGGATTTTGTTTCTTATCTAATATGGATATTCTTAGAAAATCTGATTTGTAGTTATAAATAAAAGTACCAACGTTATAATTAACGTTTTATATTGTTTTTTCAATCGATACCGGTTATTATGCAAAAAGGCTCAGTTGACTCGTACTATAGCTGATTCTCTCCTAATGTCGAAACAGTTGTTATTTAAGTTTAGAGTTGTAAATTATGCCTTGCTTGCAGATACAAATATCGCATACGAATTCATCGATCAAGTCGACGATTTACCTAACAAAAACGTTTGCTACCTAATACCATTTTTGCGCAGATCCATATAATACAAAAACCCAATGGCAATGGAAAATAACAGTAATTAAGAAAAGGGTAATAAAAATTTAGATGCAGTAGTAAAAGTTGAAGGTGTGCCAGGGAGAGTCCCTTTAAAATTCGGTATGGGTGATAGGAGATGAGCTTTCCACCTTTCCCCTCCTATAATGTGTAATAAGTATTATAGGATATGCCAAGCGTAAAAGATTTTACGACAAAACGATTTGCTTCGAGGGCCGGTGAGTTCTGACCGTTTGACCGAGGAAACGCACCCTTCTCACAATAAAGTATAAAAATACGTATATTATATATATATATATGTATATATATGTAGAGGATATATTTGCACTCGACACTCTCCTCTCTATCCTCATGAGCAATTACACATCCTCATAAGTACAAATTTCCTGTCTTTGTCAAAACAAACAAGACAGTTGACAGGATCCAAAATATTCCCAGGCATCTATATCTGATTGTCCTCTATTGATTAGGCTCTGTGTTAGTAGTAACGGCTGTATGTGAAAAAAAGAAATCTTTTATTATTAATTATTCAAATTTATATAAGATCCACACGGACAAAAAAAGATTCGAGTTTTTGTTAACGTTGTCAGATTGCTATGCAAATCGTAAGTATCACCTTTGATATTTGAAACCCTGATTTGCACTTGTTCCTAATATATTTAAATAGAAAACAATTGTTAATAGGGTGACAAAATCCCAAATGTAGTTATCGATTTTTTTGTACATCAGTGTTCTATGTTTTGAATTGCACTCTGAATTTTTGATAGGCTGGGTCGGTTCGTTGACCTCTGTGCTAAATGTCAGTATTTGTAAATGGTAATTTTTATCATTTCTAGACAGCTAGGTTACAAATTTCAAATGCGCCTAGCATGTGTTACTATTTGAGATAGTAAAATTTATTTTTGAAGTGGCAAAAAATGCGTTTTGTGAATAGCAATACTGATAGGTTTGGGTGGCCATAGGTAAAATTAAGTAATGGCCATAATAATAAAGAAGCTCTTTACTTTGATTCAAGGTTATAAGCCATTCTCAGATTATGGCCAAAAGTTTTGCTGCATCTCTTACTTTTTACAATTTTTGGTTGCTTTTTTCATAATTATAAAAATTTAGGACCAGGCTAACGTTTCTTGGTTTTCTTGTGCAATTCGTCTATGTAGGTTGAAAGTTTATATATAGGATGGAGACAAAATCTTTCTAAGTTTGGATTTAATGTCACGCTCATTCCCAAAATTCACATTATATCCAGGTTTGGGTGTATTTTGATAACAAAATTTTCTGTTTTGGTTGAGGATTCTAATTTTTATTTTAAAATTCGTCTTCTTTAGATGAATCCAATAATCGTGTTGTAGAAAATTCATCTTGCTTCTTTGAAAATTCATCTTTTTGGGTAAAAAATGCAACTGTTTCGTTCGAAATTCTTGTACTTTCTTGAAATTTCATTTTTTTTTTTAAAGTTATTCTTTTTGGTCAAAAATTTAACTTTGGAAAAAAAATTCAACTTTTCGGTTGAAAATTAACTGTTTAGTTGAAAATTCAACTCTTTGATTGAAAAATAATCTTTCTGGTTGGAAATTCTTCTTTTTTGTTAAAATTCATTCTCTTCTGGTAGAAAATTCAATTATTTAATTGAAAATCTAATTATTTGGTTGAAAAATAATCCTCCTGGTGAAAAATTGTTCTTTTTGATTACAATTCATTCTCTTTTGGTAGAAAATTCAACTTTTTGTTGGAGATTTGTCTTTTTGGGTAAACAATTAATAATATTCTTTGTTCAAAATTCGTTTTTCTTCTAAAAAGTTAATCTTTTGGGCTGAAAATTATTCATCTTTTTTTTTGTTGAAAATGTAACTCTTTTGGCCAAAAACTGTTTGGTTGACAACTAAACTATATTTATTTGAAACTTTTAAGTATACGGTTTAAAAATAATCTTTCTCATGAAAAAATAATCTTTTTAGTTGAATATTTAAGTTTGTGGTTAAAAGTTCATGTTATTTATTTAAAAATTCAATTACCTGGTTGAAAGTTGAACTGCTTTGTTAAAAATTTAACCATCTTGTCAACAAATTATGTGTTTCTGTAGAAAACTAGTTTTTTTTTTATTGTTGAAATTATTCATCTTTTTTGTTTGGAATTTCGACCAATTGGTTAAAAATTCATCTTTAGATTTAAAAAATTTAATTGTCTTCTACAAAAATGTTTTTTTTTTTTTTTTTTTTTTTGAAAATTCAAGTTTTTGGTTGGAAATACAACTGTTTCTTGTTGAACTTTAATCATTTTTGTTATACAATTTTACTTTTTGGGTGAAAACTCAAATCTTTGTTGAAAATTCGTCTTTTTGTTTTGAAAATTCATCTCTCTTGGTAGAAAATCTTGTTTAGTTAAAAATCAATTATCTTGTTGCCAATACAATATAGTTCGATTTCAAATATTGGAATTAAAATTGTTTTATATTGCATTTAATCTGGTGTCTATACATTAATTTTAATTAAAAGAATTTATTCCCCCTTTTTTGTGAAAAATAACCCTATTTCTCCTATTTTGAGTTCTAGCATTTTGGGCTGTGAAATCTTAACACCTTAATTTTGGTTCAATATCCAAATTAATGTACTAACTTTGGTGTATTTAACCCTTTATATAGTAATCTTCATACCAGAAATAATTTTTAGAACTTCCGCTGTGCTGGCTAGTCGAGCAGATTCCGTCGGATAAAGTTTGAATTTTGAAGCATTAAAATGAACATTCTTTCTTTTTCTTGTCTGGAATAATAAATAAGTTAGACTAGACATTGGAGAGAATTGAAGACGACAATCAAGCCAGAGTAGATGGGACAGACATTCATACGATTTGTCACTGGTATGGAGGTGAGCGTGTGCACTGTGCACGTAGAAATGCAGGATCGATAGGGAGGACTGAGGGTGAAACACCCCAACTCAATTACGTGACTCACGCAGTACATATTCATTCTTTTTGCTGGACTACCATAGTCTCTGGAATAGTCAATTCTCCATCAAATTTCGTTTCGCCTCCTTTCCTGGGAGAAGATATGTGACTTTAGAAATCGATAAGAGAGTGTAGCACTAGACCCTTCCTTATCATTTGTGGTCCTAAACAACCCATTATTTGAGTTCCCTTTCCTCGAGATAAGACAAGGTTGATGCAGGCAGGACAAGTCTGCTCTTGAGAAACTGAGTGCAAACTTTGCAATCACCCTCTCACCCCCCTTTTTTTAAGGAATTCTTTTTTCACCCTGTTTCTCTTTTTTTCTTGCTTAAATGGGAACTGAAGAAATAGAACCCAATAAGAGAATCTAACTGTTTTTTGTTGAAAGTAATTTATTTTTGATGGTGTCCGTCTTTTCTTTAAGAACGGTGCATAGGGGAAATTGTGGAAGAGGAAGGAGGGGAAGTAAGGAGTAGAGAATTAGGGGAAGGGATGTAGGGAAACGAGGAAAAATGACGAGAGGAAAAGTAGGAACATTAGAGGGGATAGGGTAAGGGAAGAGAACGAATTAAATAAGGGGTAAGAAAGTGAGGGGATATAAGGTGTGGAGAAATTGAGGAAGTAAAGGGAAATAAAGGAACGGTAGTTAGGGGAAATAACAGAAGATAGTAGAGAAAGTGGGCGGAATTATGGGAGGGGAAGTAGGGTATTTAAGGGGAAATTGTGGGAGAGGGAGTAGGAAAAGTGAAGAGAGGGGAAGTATGGAAAATGAGATGAAAGCTCGGATGAAGGTAAGTAGGTTACGTGAGGGTACGTGATGGTAGGAGAAGTAGATTATGTGGGGCAGGGGGGGAATAGGGAATGGGAAGTTGGTGAAGTAAGGGGTGGCTAGAGGAAATGAGAAGATAGGGTAGGTGAGGGAAATTTTGTTTGGGAAAGTAGGGGAATTGAAGAGAGGGGAAGTAGATGAGGAAGAAGTTGGGGAAGGAGGGCGAACTTTAAAGTGTGGGTTGGGTGGAGAGGGAAAGTGAGTGAATGTCAGGGAGTAGGGGTAGGAAAGTGACCAAGGGTCAAAAATAAAAATCATCTTTGACAATTTCACATGTTAATTATTTTTTGGTGAATAGTCTACTATTATATTTTTGATTTAAAATCGATCTTTTTGCTTAGAAATCGCTACTATGTGGTTGAAAATTCAATTCTTTTTTTGAAAATCAAACTAATTTGTTAAAAAGTCATTTTTTTTAGTCGACAATTGATCTCTCTTGTTTGAAAATGAACATTTTTGTTCTCTTAATTCGAATCCGTAGAATTTCACTCGTACTTTTAGCTGTTTGAATTATTGCAAATCCTTACTGATTTCTTTCAGTGACAAACTTTTCGAATGAAAAATTCATCTATCGTCGAAGAAATTTATCTTTTTGTTTGAAAACAAACTTTTTTGTGAATAATTCAATTTTTTTGTGGAAAATTCAACTATTTGGTTTAAACATAACTGTTTCGTTGGAAAATTTATAGTTCCAGGTTGAAAATTCAACAAAATTCCATTTTTTTTGACGTTTTTTTTTTATTAGAAAATTGCTTTTATGGGAAAATTCATGTATTTTTACGAACATTATTCTTGTTTGGTGCAAAATTAATCTTTTTATTTAAAAATTCATTCTTTAGTTAAAAATTAAACTACTTTTGTTAACAATTGATTTATTTGATTAAAAACTCGTATTTTTGCTAGAAAATTAATGTTCTTGAATTAAAATAAACTTTTTTGTTGAGAATTAAATTTTTCTTGAAAATTAAACTATTTTTGGTAGAAAATTCAACTATTTCGTTAAAAGTTCATTTTTATCTTTGAATATTAATATTTTATGATTGAAAAACTCATCTGCTTTGTAAAAAATTTGTCTTTTAGGCTTGAAAATTCAAGAATTTGGTTGACAATTTAAAAACATTTAAAACTGGGTTTTTTAAAAATTGTTTTTTTTTGTCGTTGAAAATTTGTCTTTTTTAGTAGAAAAGTAATCTTTTTGGTTATAAAATTATCTTTTTCTTTGATAATCAAAATATTTATTCAAAAAATCATCTTTAAAAATTCAACAATTTGGTTGAAATATTTTTCTTTTTTGAGTGATAAATATTTTTTAGTAGAAAATTAATGCATTTTTATGAAAAGTCATTTTGTTTGGTGAAAAATTATTCTTTTTGTTTGAAAATTCAATTATTTTATAGAAAATTTATCTTCTTGGTTAAAAATTCATCTTTTTGGTTGGTAATTAAAATATTTCTTTAAAAATTCGTCTATTTTGGTTAAAATTAATCTTTTACTAAACTAATCTTGTTGTTTGAAAATTCCTCTGTAAGGTTAAACATTCGTGTCTTTACTTCAAAATTTATAATTTTTTGATAGAAACTTAAACTTTTCGCTTGAAAATTGAACTATCTGATACTTTTTAATTTCAGTGTTTTTCTGTAAATTTCAGTGAAATCACGCAGTATTACATTTTTTATCTTTTATATACATTATTAAAATATTTGAATGATCACAGAAAAAAACAGAAGATAATTTTTACATCGATTTCCGATGAAAGATTCGTTGCAACAAAAATTAACTTTGCAGGATAAACTTTAACCAAATTTCGGTTAAACTTTCTTTTCGTTTTTCCATGACAACACATATGTTTTGAAAAGCGGGAAGTTATCTGAAAAAAACTTTATCAATCTAAAAAATTTCCTGCAACAAATTTTATCATTACTTTATTCTGTGATTATTTTATAAACCTAATTTGACAATATTTTAGCGTATACTACAGGTAGAGTAATAATGAATAACCCTTTAACAAATATCAAGTTCTCTGAATGCAGCTGCTGTTGTAGTAATATTGTTTGTCTGGAGAGACCGGAAGTGTGCATAGACTGTACATACTGGTTTTGAAACCTGCAATAGCAGGTGCTTCCAGTCGTATCTAGTTCTAGTACTACCTGGCATTCGCATAAAAGAGCCCTTAATTCGCTTCTCGACCCGATCCCGCCTAGCCTGACCCCGAGGTTAAGTAGGCAAGTGCACCTCGGAAAAAGTAGTACAGAAGTACAGAAGTACAGAAGCACAGAAGCACCGCTGCCTGACTCACCGTTGGGTTGCGTTGCCCGTTGCGTTTCCCGTCTATCGACCTGCAAAGAAAAGCCGGGATTGGTTCAGAATGAGGGAAGCAATTGCCGAGTTAACCAAATTCAATCACATATACTAGGGTGGCTTATTCTTTTTATGGTTCCTATAAATCCATTTTTTTTTATATTAACATATATTTCAAGAAACAGATGGCATTCGTGTTTTCCTTGGGCTAGAATATAATTAATTACCTTTGTCAATTTTATCTGCTGGGATATTCTTTGCAGTGTCTTTACTTTTTAAACACACGAAGAAAAATGGATGTTTAAAGTATAAGATAATACAGCGAAACAGCAATATTAACGCTTAACATATGCTATTTTTTTGAGATGTTTGGCGTCAAAATATTTTCATGTGAAACTGATACTGCAGACGTGTCAGGCTGAAACAGCCAAGATGTTAAAGTCGGCTGAGTGCAAGAAAACGTTATAACTCTTTCGGCCATTTGATGAAGCGTTATAGTAAATTGCATGAAAAATGATATTGACCTCTGTCGTTAACTTGAGGAAGCTTATAGTCAATGTTTCGTGTTGTAAACTTCTGGAAAAATGATGATTAATAATATTTTGTTTTGTCTCATAGCTTGTTGATTGAATCAAAAAGGCCAAAAACAAAGAAGAGAAACAAAACAAAGAAGAAGTAATATTTTGGTGGGACCCGTTCATTTTTCGGAACGGATAAAATTTAAGAAAGGTAAAATTTCAGAATGGGTTATAATACATAATGATAAAACTTAGGAATACCAAAAATTC
>NC_046665.1:110865810-110880736 GCF_010883055.1 Belonocnema kinseyi | reverse complement strand
AAAAATAATTATTTTCTATCATTATATAATTTAAAAACAATTTGCAACGTACAACATAAATTTATTATGATATGACATTTAAATTCACTGCGATAAACATTTTTTTGCTCTCCGTATATGTACATATTCCTAATTTTTCACCCTCCTAATTTTAACGCTTCTGAATTTTCACCCGTTCCGCTTCTTTGGTTTCCGAAGAAATACCTTTCAGAGTTTTGGATTTCCGACTTATTGCTCTTTCCTACTTTTTGCTATTCCTAAGTTTTACCATTATGTATTATAACCCATTCTGAAATTTTACCTTTCTTAATTTTTACCGTTCCGAAAAATGAACGGCCCCCATTTTGGTGGCAGTGATAATAATGCTGTTAATTTTTAACTTTTAATATCCACAGAAACTAACGTTTAACCTTTGAATGAATGTCCTATAGTGCTGCAAACAGATGCTTTTAAGACAAATGACAATCCTGTGAATCTTAAGAAGAGGAAATTCCATTTGTGTCTCTGAGTGTTTGTTTAAATACATATTTGTTTTCAAATCTTTCAACATAACCCTCTCCTTGAACTCCGGCTTTACAGGTTTTTGATTCTTGGCAGCGAATAATTTTCGCTTGCAACCGGTTGGCCCACCATAATAGCCTGTGTGGCTACATGGATAGATGAGCAACAAAAATCCAGTTGTCCCATACAATATCCACATTTGCGGTCCTAAATAAAAATCTTGCCTTTCTAATTCATCTCGTGAACTTAGGAATTCTGGACTTGACACTCTTCCCTCTATTCCCCTCTTTTCGGACAATGGTTTTTATTTGATCTTACTGTCCAAATATAAAAACAAAAAAGATTAAAGCTTCAACAGGAAATGAACATTTATCTGCCCTAAGTACGTCGAGTCAATAATTTATAAAAATGTAAACCATGTTGGACACTGAACATGTTAAACCATTGATAGTTTATAGAGATTTCAGTTTTTTTTTTTTTTTTTTAATTAAAACCGTAAGGCCAAAGAAAAACCGTTTTCCGAAATTATATTTTGTAACAACGGTCGAAGAAAAGGAAAATAAGTTTGCTGTCCTGCTCTGAATTTAGTTTAAATTCTCTTGATTATAATTGAACCCAATAAGAAAGTCCAGCTATTTTTCTTGGTAAACATGCTACTATTTAAATTTTTTAAAGTTATTTTGTTTAAAACTCTACTATTTTGTCTTGTTTTTGTTGAATTATGAAATGTTATATTTTCCGTCGAAAGTTTTTTTTTTGTTTGAAAATTTAATTACCTGGTTGAACAATAAACTACTTTGTTCAAAATTCATTTTTTGGTAGTTGAAGATTCATCTTTTTGATTGAAAATGTAACTATTAAAAAAAAAGTTTTCCGGTGGATAATAATTTTTTAACTGACAATTCTTATCAACTATTATATTTTTGGTTGAGAATTCATTTTTTCAGTTAAAAATGTAAATACTTATTGGTTGAAAGTTGAACTACTTTATTAAAATTTAATTTTATTGGTTGAAAATTCCTCCTTTTTGGTTTAATTCCACTGTTTTGGATTCAAAATTTAAAAAAATTTAATTTGAAAGTTTAAGTACTTGGTTGAAAGTTGAATTGTTTTGTTGAAAATTAGTCTTTTTGGTTTAAAACTTCGTCATTGATTGAGGATTCAACTATATTTTGCTGATAACTCGTCTTCAGCTATTAATTTTTGGTTGAAAATTTATCTTCATTGGTAGAAAGTTCGAACCATTCATGGTTCAAGATCGATGTCTTTTCCGTTAAAAAAATTTAACTAAAAAATTTAACTTTTATCTTTTAAATTCACCTCTTTTGTTGAAAATGTATCTCTTTTAGTAGAAAATTCACCTTTTCCGGTTAAAATTTGATCTATTTGGTTAAATGTGCAATTTGTTTATTTCAAATATTAGAAATATAAAGCGTTTCATATTAAATTTAATGTCGCACCTACATGAATTTCATTTAGAAGAATTTAGTTTTCTATTATCCCCCTATTTTTGTGAAAATTCACTCAATTTTACCTGCTTTAAGATCATTTTGGGCTGTGAAGTCTAGAATTATTTTCTTACCAGACTAAACAACAAATATAACCAACCAGACTTTTTTTATTAGATTTAAAAAAAATCGGTTAAATTTACTGATTTTATATGTACATTTCAACGAATTTCCGCAAAATCTACCAATTTGTAGAAAAATCCACGTTCAGTGGATTTCACTGGAGTTAGAGTGACATCTACAGAAAAAGCAGGTAATTTAACATTTAACTGAACCTCTTTTAAAATATACTGAAAAGTCTTGTCCATATTTGTACGGATCGTGTTGTAAATTTTACCGATCCTTTTACTGCGCCTAACGTTCTTTTTATCTTCTGCTAAAGTGATGGGATAATTGCCGACTTATTAATAATAAAAAGAAAACCGTTTATTGAAAATAAACTCTCGGAAATTCCAATCATTTCTCACTTTCTCTCTCTTTATGTAAAAGGAGGTAAATCATCATCTTAAAGAAATAATGCTGGATAGAGATACAATAGGTTTCTGTACATAAACATCGAATAACGCACTTCGAATTTGACCCACATTGACTTTATGGCACACCTCGAGAGAGATAATGCTTGTAATATGAAATCGATGATTTCAGCCTCTCTGAATCATTGATGCAATCACCAATACCACTCAGTACTCAACTTTATTTATATGTATTTATATGTAAGAGTTTTTATATCTGCACTTCTTACTCATTACGTCTATACGCGATTATCCATTCGATATACGTTAGTAAGTACATTCGTGAAAATAAAATGAAGCGTATCTGTCGTTTGGATATCCCGTGCTGAAATTCCAATTTGGATCTGATCGGGGCCAGATCAGGCAGAATTTGGCCCAAATCAGGCTATCTAGATGGGGCCAGACTCGAAATGAAACGCGATGCCCGATCGGGGCCCAAGCGTGTCCCCAGAGATAACCATACTTGGCCCCGATCGGGCACATATTAATTTTTTTTTCTTATTCTCAATTAAAAGCGGTTTCTTAAATAAAATAATATTTAAACCGAACATATCACCTCCTTAACTGAAATTTGAGAATATAAATATCAGATTATCTAACAGATCGCGATATGAAAAAATTGGAGTATGGCAGACACTTTTTTTCGAGCAAACGGAAAAAGTCAAACGACTCGATATAACAGCCAGCATTTGTGTATGATAAACCATTTAAGTATTTTGCAATATATTTTTGGTTTTAATTTCTAAATTGAAGTTGCTTTCAATTTCTATATTGAAACTAATTATTGTGGAAAGTTATTTTGAAATAAGTGGATTATAATATTGCACGGGCTCTTTAAGTTATTTTTACAAAAGCAATTATAAATAAAAAGGTTGTATTTACATTCCGATTGTATCAAATCACTTAAAAATACGTGAAAATAAATATGTTTATGACGTCATTGTTGATCTAATTCATTTTCACATTCAACGAATGAAATATTACTTTTGCTACTTTTCTTATGAATAAATAACCTCAATTTCGAGGTTAGGTTTCATCTTAACATTCTTAATAATTTTACTTATTTCCGGTTAGAAATTATAACTTGGTTCTTAAGAGGCTCTGTCTAGATTTCCTATTTTCTATCGAGGCCCTAAAGTGGCAATCTATGGAGGGCACAAGCGAAAGCGCCACAGCTAGCGAGGTCATTAGTAGGCAACCCAATGAGGGCCTATTAATAGGGTCTTTATAGAATCTACATAGTCCCTCACACACTATTATTCAAAAGCATATGCTATTGTTTTTTATTTTATTGATTCAAATAAAATATTATTAAAATATGATCATGCTTTAAATTCTGAAATGTGATGCTATGGTTGCAGTAGTATTAAAGTTTAACCAGCACATTGCTATAATCTATTGCCAGAAATTTTTGATTTAAAGAAGGAAAATATTAATCAAATTGTAAAATACATGTTCTTGCAAAATTTTAATCTAAAGATTTTATACCTTTCTGTAGCCTCTGACATAAATTCCTCCGTTTTATCGTATTTTTATTGACATTCGATTATTAACTATACTCCAGACGTTATTCTAAAACTAAACTTATTCTTAAATTTGACTTGAGAATACTTATTACTAAAGACAAACGCAGTTTTTTAAAATATCCGCAAGCGCCGAGAATCGAACGCACACACCGCAGACTTAAAGTCGATCGCCTAATCCCCATAGGTACGATGCCACGCTGAGTGCGGTATCATAAATGCTTGACGGAATTCATCCGATACTTCAGAAATTAGGAAAAAAGGTTTTTTAAGCTCGATTTGTTATGTATGATTTTTAAACGTACTTACGTGATTTCAAATTAAATCGATCTTTAAGAAAAACTCTTCAAATTTTTAAGACACCAAGTGTTTTTGATTTTTTCAGAAAAAAATGAAATTTTTCAAAGTTTGCGTCTGGGTAACTTTTTTAATTTGTTCTTTTTTAAATTTAAGTATAATGAAGCATAAGAACATTCATGTACTTTTTTGTACTCACATCTGTATTACCCGTTTTACCTGTCGAGGGCTTGACAAGGGCCCCTCAAGAAAATAATTAATTGATAGAAATTATTCTTTAAATATATCTTTAGGAATAAAGATTTTTATTGGGTTTAATTTAAAAATATAGAGCTAAAAAGTGAGTATATAAATAATGTAAGAAAAGTAGCATACGACAATAATTTTTCGAGGGCCAGCAGAGAGAAAGCCTAGATTCTTCCAGCTAGGAAATCTGGCTGCGACCTCGTGAGAGCCAATATTTAGTTTAGGCATAATGAGGCAATTTCTACCCGGGTTATAGTCTTCAACACGTAATTCAGGAATATTTTGAAGTATACTATACCTACGCACTTGTTTTTTGTTCACTTTTGGCATATTTTCTCACTTATTTTTTCACTTTTCCAAATAATAATAGAAATATTTTTGACGTTTGACACTTTACGTTGAAACTTGGGCGATTTGGAGTCAACCCACTTTAGTCCCCGAAATAAATGGAGCGCCATCTACTGGCAAGCTTGACTGTTAAGCCGGGGTCTAGAGGGGGCCAATTTAACAACCACAAAATTGTGTGCCCGATCTGGCCCAAATCGGAAATAAGGCAAACATTTGGCAATTTCTGCACGGGATGTTGTAATATCTGTCACTTTTACGAATCTTTAAAATGAATATTCAATCAAAACCATCAGAATCAAGGACATTTGAGTGCAATTTTAAAGGTTCGTAATAGTGACCGTTGATCTTATCTGAACAGCAGATAAGCTTTGTTTTATTTGAACGGCAGAGTAGTTATCTGATGAAGATAGATCAGACATATAGATTTAAGTTTAGATACAGGAGAAATATCATCTTGATCGGAACATACGAGTATGTGTACTATGTTCCGAGTGACGACTGATTTTATTCCGATTGAGGATAAACGTGTATTTTATGCCGTCACGAGAGATGTGTCATGCCAAGTTTTTCCCTTTTTCGACATTCCAAGGTGAAGTTTGAAAAAGGAAAACGAAATCACTCAACTTTTAACTCATTGGCCAGGGACGTGAACTTTGTTTTCTAGAGCAAACAATAACATGTATAGACGCAGAAAATCGCTTGTTTATCATCAATCGAAGACAATTGATTTTTATCAAAGAATTGTTATACCATTTACCAAAAATTGCTTCAGTTTAAAGAAAGCTTTTCTTTGTTTTTGTTTTGTTTTGTGATTATTTGACACTGAAATATTCATTGCGCGACATAGATTTGTTATTGATTGTAAGAAATATGTATTTTTGATTGATGAGTTTCTTAATGTAAATTAGTATGGCGTAGTTACGCCATACTTAACGCCATAGTTCAATAAGAATATAATTATTACATACAAATAAATATAAATTGGAGTACGTGGACGTTTTTTTTTTTAAACAAATGTATCATTTGTTAATTCAATTAAGGCCTTTTAGGTAAAACAAATATTTCTTTGTAACAAACAAATGTTTTTTAACGGAGATAAATATTTATGTGGTGCTAATGCGACATACTGTTCCGTGTAAACACGTGTAACGCAGGAAAAACTAGGGATTCATTCTTTTTACAAACTCATTTTAAACTTCAGTGATGTTCGCTCTCTTGAACAATGTCAATACTGAAAAGCAATTGAATTGCTTTCAATATTCATATTGCACATAATATGAATCAATTATGGTTCAATATTGTTTCAGTACATTTTGACAACGTTTCTTTTTTCAAAATGAAAAATTTTGTTCTGTGAACAGAGATGATAAAATATTAAGGGATTCAAAGGACAATTTGCTTAAATCAAAATATGCATATATTGTTTAAAAAATGTGAACAGTTGAAGTACAAAAATTAACACGCCTTCTTAGGAAGACCGATCATAACTAATAATCAGCGTATCTTTTCAGATTTTTAATTACAGTGTTGATAACTTCTAGACTTTAAAACTAATTTCTATCGTAAGACCATCATTTGTCCTAAATTACTCGATGAAAGTAATTAATTTAAAAAATTAATTTTTTTAAACTCGAATCGTGTATCTTTCTAGCAGGTTATTTCAAATATATATTTCTTTATTTAAAGGAAATGCTTGACATGAATCGCTTCTTTTTCATTATTAAAAGAAACACTTTATTCGACTTTTGAGTTCAAAGGCTAAACAGCAGTTGAATTAAAGAAATATTTCTTTGGATGTGAAAATGAGATCAATACAAGAATTTGTTGCCTTTAAAACATATTCAGTACAATTAAGTAAACGGTTTTCTCTTGGTTTATAGATATGGAATTAAAGAAATCAAGGGCAGAGTAATTTTCAATACTAGTTCAAAATGGTAAGCAAATTATTAAGAATCTAATAAACTACATTCAAGCAGTTAGTTAGACTTCTTCACTCCTCCATAATTAATTCCAATATTCCAAAATTAGATTCTCTTCATATTGAAAACCTGCTGAAAACCTGATTGGCTTTGCTGCACTTGAATTTGTTTTATATCTATTTGAAATTTTGAAAATTAAATCTAGAAAAAATCCTTTTTAATACAAAAAAATCATAGAAAGAATTATGTGATTTGAGAAACACATGTGTCTATAATAATACTCTTGTGCGGTGAAATAAAATCATTAAAAATATCTAATAAATTATTAAAATTATTATGTATGTTTTATTATTTATTGTTTATTAACATTTTAGGATTTCTTAGCTTTTTAAGCCGGAAATTAGGAGTTTTAAACAAAAATAATTAGATTTCAATTAAAACTTACAATTTTCGACATTCTTGAGTTATTTTTTTCGTCGGGTTATCATAAATTATTGATCGAAAATTGAATTTTTAAACTAAAATTAAATTATATTTCACAGAATATTTATAATAATTTTTCTACAACTTTAGGTTTATTTTAGTGAGTTTCACCTGAAATTGTTATTTTTGAATCTAGATAATTAAATTTAAATCCAACTATTTCTGTTTAAAACAATAAAATAATAATCTTAAACAATTTGGAATTGTGATAGCATTTTTCGTCAGAAATTTTCACAGAAAATAATTCTAATTTGAATATTTAGATTTGCCATTCTTCAACAATTTTCGATTATATTCGTGTTTTCATTCGGGAATTTATATTTTTAATTTTAAAACTACATTTAAACAAAGATCGATAATTTTTCTTACAATTTTAGGTTTTATTATAAGTTTTTACTGGGAATCGGTATTCTTAATGAAAAATAATTCTATTTTGAAGAATATAGAACATTTTTGTTAATTTTTTTCAGCGGAATTCGGCCATTTTAGGCAAAAAATAATTAAACTTTATAACATATTTACAATTTTGAATAATTTTATATGATGTTCGGTTAATGTTTTTGGTCAAAAATGAGTAATTTTATTTATAAAATCTACCCGCTGCGCGGGCACTGTATCATCACGCGGCTCGCTTCGCTCGTAAGTTCTATTTTATATTTTGATTTAAGGATTTTATAGTTAAGTAAACTTAAAGCCATACAAAATTGAGTAATTTCCTTTAAGGCACTTAAAAAAAATTTCATTCCACTACAAATTTATGTTATTCAAAAAACCCCTCACGATAGCATTATTCGTCATGAGTTATTAATCGGGAACTTAAAATTGCTTTTCTATTTGACAAATGTTAAGACTGTTTAAAAAACATGATAATATATAGAAGCTTAAATGTGGACAAAGTGAATAAATGCATTCGGAGATTATTATTATTTATAATAATAATAATAATAAGAAACTCTTACTTTTTTTGCATATCAACTGGTATTTATGAAACAATTTGTCAACCCACTTTTTTTTAATCATCATTTCTATAAATAGTTTTTGCGGTTGTATAAATGTATGGAGTGATCATATAGATTTATAAAGCCCTTGAATAAATAACAAGTTTGTTGGAAATGAAAGTAACCAGTCGTTGAATGCCAGGAGCCATTGAATTGAGATCAGTCTCCCTCTTTTTCTCCCATTCCTTAAGCTGAAAGAATAGAAATTTTTTTGCTAAATTTACAGGATTTTCAGTTAAAATTTAAGTGCAGCATATTATTTTTGTAAAGCTTACCAAATTTTCTGCAGAGTTGACAGAATCTTCAGTAATTTTATAAATTTAAAGATATTTCTTGTAACGTTTACTGAACTTTTCTGTCACACGGTGTCTGTTCTTTATTTGAATCAAACAAACATTTGTTTGCCTCTATATCAAAGCTATATAATTTGTTTTATTCTAATACATTTTGTTTGAATCCAATGGTGTGGTTGAATCAAATACGTTTTGTTTAAATTAAACAAATATTTGTTTCAATAGATCAAATATTTCTTTGACCCTATATCAAAGAAAGAATTTTGTTTGATTAAAACAAATATTTTTCTGAGTGCACTTAGAAATCCTGGAATAACAAGGTAAGGGAATTTTTTTTATACCTGGAAAAATCTGGAAATGTCGGGAAATCGTTTCGAAAGTCAGGGAAATTGTTTGAATATTTTTTTATTTGCATCAGTAACTTTTAAAGTGCTTTATTTATAGTGATTTAACTCAAACTTCTTTTTATCATTTTCACTAATTTGAAGAAAATATCTTTTAATTAAAATATTAAAATTTTATATATGCAAGCAATTTTAGGTATTAAAATAGAACAAAAATGTATTTAATTATTATTCAAATTCATGAACTTAGTTTTTTTGTATTAGTAATTATTTATTTACTCTTTCGATTGTGATAACATATTTATTAATATCCTGTAAACACTCGTAAAAACTTTCCAAATTAAAGACAAGATTAAATTTCTACCAGGAAAAAGGATTTTTCAACAAAATACATCAATTTCCAACCAAATACTCGATTTTTCCACAAAGAAAATAAATTTTCAAAAAAAGGAGTTCAATTTTCTATAAAAAATACGACTTTTTAAGAAAATTGATTAATTTTGAACAAATGAATTGAATTTTCAATCAAAAACGGTTTTAAATTTAAATCAAAACCAAAACTGTTGAATTTTCGACCAAAAAAAATTATTTTTGCAACCAAATGTTAATTTCCCACCAAATGAATGAATTTTCAACTAAAAAAGTTGAAATTTCTACCGAAAGAAAGTGCCTTTTAAACAAAACAAAAAACGAAATTTCAACAGTGTTGAATTTAAACAAAAAACTTAATTTTGAATCAAACAGGTGAATTTACTACCCAAATATATGATTTTTCAACAAAAAAGTTCAAACTTTCATTAAAAAGTTGCATTTTCAATTAAAAAAAGGTTAAATTTTTACGAATAGAAGTGAATTTGAACTAGAAAGACAACTTTTCAATGATAGTGTTCAATTTTCAACGAAGAACGATTTTTCAGTCATAAAGATGATGATGTGAAAAATTTAACCAAATTTTTTAATTTTGCGAAAAAGACGAATTTTCTACAAAGCAATTGAATTGTCAACTTCAATATATGAATTTTCAGTAAAAATGGTAATTTTCAACCAAAAAAGATTAATTTTCTTTTAAAAAGTTGCATTTCCGACAAAAAAGTTAAATTTCTACTAAAAGAAAGTGATTAAAAAAAATATATATATGAAGAAAAGTGTTGAATTTTCAACGAAGAAAGATTTGTCAGTCAAGAATTGAAAAATTCAAATATTTTTTTTAATTTAAAAAAAAAGGGAAATGTTCAACAAAAAATTTGATTTTCTACCCAAATATATGAATTTTCAACAATAAAGTTAAATTTTTTATCAAACTGTTAAAATGTCAAGCTGAAAATACTGAAGTCTATACAAAACAGTTTAATATTTAAACCAAAATGATTTAATTTTTTATCGAAAAAGTATCATCAATCAAGAAGAGAATAAATTTTTACCAGAAAACATGAATTTTTAACAAAATTGTTGAATTTTCAACTAAGAAAGATGTTTGAGTCAAGAAGGAAAAAATTCAACAAAATTTTTTATTTTCAAGAATAAAAGATGAATTTTCTAGGAAACAATTGAACTTTCAGGAAAACAGTTGAAACGTTAATTTTCAACAAAATTTTTGATTTTCACCCAAAACAGTTTAATTTTTTACAAAAAAATTCATTTTCAACAACAACAAAATTTAATTTCTACGAAACGGGACGAATTTTTGAAGTAGAAAGACGAATTTCCCATGATAAGAGTTGAATTTCCAATAAAGAAAGATTTCTTAATCAAGAAAAAAAATCAACCTAATTGGTGAATTTTCAAGCAAAAATATGAATTTTTAACATGAAAGTTAAGTTTAAAAAAAAATAGTTCAAGTTTCTGCGAAAAATGGTACCTGGAAAAATCTGAAATTGTCAGACAACTTTTTTTCTCTCTTCCACTCTCTCTTTCCTATGGATAATGAGAATGTAAAACTCTATATTTTGTTCTCTCATTTCCATTCCTCTACTGCCTTTATGTTACTGCAGACAGGTCTGATAGCTATAATAGCCTAGCCTAGGATCTAGAATCTAGATTCTAGCGAAGTAGTAGAAGTCGAAAGACACTCGTCCTTGAACGATAACGTCTTACATTCCAATAGTCAAGCCAAGCGCTAAGCGCTACTCGCCGTTCGACAAAAAATACATTAAGTGTCAACCAAAGTTGTGTATGTATGCATGTGTGTATGTGAAAATCAGACCAGATTAAGGTCTCACAGAAAAGTTGATGGAATTCTAGTTTTTTTTTTTTTCGTTTCTTTTTCACTTTAATATTCATTCCGATGTGAAACCCTCTAAATTCCTAACATTTCAATTAAAATTACCGCATTTTCTATAAAATAGATGAATTCTTAGCTGAATAGTTGATATTTAACCTGAAAGGTAAATTTTTCACCAAGAAAGATTGACTTTGACAAAATAGAAGAATTTTCGATATTTTTATTTAAAATAAAAAACAATTGAATTCAACCAAAAAAGACAAATATAATGGAATTCTAGCTTTTTTTATCATACTGAATTCAACTTGAATCACTTTAAATTTCTAACCTTTCAAGTATAAATATTGCATTTTCAACAATATAGATAAGTTTTACACCAAATAGTTGATTTTCAAACCAATTCGATTAATTTTTAACATAAAGAATGAATTTTCTGCTTAGAAAGACTAATTTTTCATCAAATGGATTAATTTTTAACTAAAAAAGACGAATTTTCACCAAGCTCCTTGAATCTTAAATCGAAGAATTAAGTTTTCAAAAAAATCTTTAATGAAATAATTAAATTTTCAACAAAATAGGTACATTTTCAACCAAACAGATAAATTTTTAAACACGAAAAAAATTATTTTCAACCAAGAAACAAGAATGTTCAACACAATAATTCAATTTTCAATTGGGAAAAATAATTTTCAAACAAGAAAAAACGAATTAAAGAAAATTTGTTAAATTGTCAACCAAAAAGATAAGTATTCAATTAAAATGATAAAAAACCTTCAATCAAATAAATAAATTTTCAAGAAAGATTATTCACATTCAGTCAAGAAAGAAAAACAATTTCAAAAGAATAGTTTAGATTTCAACCTTAGAAGACGAATTTGCAACATAACATTTAAATTTTCAACCAAAAGAGACGCATTTTCAATAATGTAGTTGAATCTTAAACAAAAAAAATTAATTTTGGCCAAAAATGAAATGATTGAATTTTCAGTTAAAGAAATTAATTTGGTCAAATAATGAAAAACGTTCGTGTAGACAAATAGTTCATTTTCAAACAAAGAGTTGACTTTTATTCCATAAAGTTTAATTTTTCATCAAAAATGATAAAATTTCTACAAAAGAAGATAAATTTTCAAAAACAAAAAGACAAATTTTCAACAAAATCATTAAATTTATAACCAAAAAACAAAGTTATACAACCTTGAACCGAGTAGTTGAATTCCAGGGCTTCCAATCGCAGAAGTTTGTACGTTGGTTTAGTAAGCTTATAAAATTTGAAAATTATTATGCTCTAAAAGAATAATATTTGACATCTTCTTTTTTGCTGTGAGGTTTAGTTTAATAGGTACTTTCAATTAAATTTTTTAATAAAATATTGTTTAAGTATTTTATATAAGTGTTATATAAGCTATAAGTGTTATTTATAACGGTTTCTGAGATATTCTCAAAAAACTGAAAAAAGTGCGAAAAATTTACTCAAAATTCAATGCATTCAGGATATATATTTACTTTTTTTAATGAACTAGAGTTCGATTTGTTTGTTTTTCTTGAAGAAAGATTATCTTTAGAAGAACTTAAAGTTCGGATAAACCGTTTATGAGATATCTTGAAAAATTTGCATCATTCTTTTCAATATCCGAAAAATTGTACTTTATACTGTTTTTGGCATCAAATGTTCAATTGTGAACCATAAGGCGATCACTCACATTTCATTCGATTATGAAGTTCAAAAAGTTTTTAAACATAAGACGATCAATCACATTGTTACTTGTTAATGAATTTCATACAGTTCAAAAACAAGGCGATGAATCATATTGTCATTTGCTTCTGAATTTCATTCAGTATTTAAACGTAAGACGATCCGTCACACATTGTTACTGGTTTATGAATTCCATACAGTTCAAAGACATAAGATCACTCACGTTGTCATTCTTTTATGAATGCCATGCAGTTCTAAAACATAAGACGATCACCCACATTATTATTTGTTTCTAAATCAATCGTCTTTTGTTTTAAAATTGCACGACATTCATAAAGGAATGACAACGTGAGTGATCTTATGTCTTTGAACTGTATGGAATTCATAAACCAGTAACAATGTGTGATGGATCGTCTTGCGCTTAAGAACTGAATGAAATTAAGAAACAAATGAAAATGTGATTGATCGCCTTGTTTTTGAACTGTATAAAATTCATAAACAAGTAACAATGTGATTGATCGTCTTATGTTTCAAAACTTTATGAACTTCATAATCGAATGAAATGTGAGTTATCGCCTTATGATTCACGGTTGAATATCTGATGCCAAAAACAGTATAAGTATAAGCAAATAACAATGTGAGTGATCGTCTTCTGTTTTAGAACTGTATGCAATAAATAAACAGATAAGAATTTGATTGATCGTCTTATGTTTCAAAACTGTATACAGTTCAGAAACGAATTAAATGTGACTGATCGTATTACGTTCCACAATTTTGATAGTCCAGTCGTGTGGTCGGAAAAATAGGGCGAAGCTGGTAATTTCTGGGGCAATTATATTTTTTTCTCTTGAGTACTTTATTTGGCCTTGCATGATATGGGGTCAGGTTCTGTGAACAGGATTTTGGCCCGGAACACCGAAATTTTTTTGGGAAAATGTGAAAAATATTCCATTCCATTGGATTGGTGCTTTCATGTGTTACGGAATTTCAAAAGTCCCCGATTTTTTCTAATTTTTTGCCAAAAATCAAATATTTTTTTTGTTTCTTTATAGCTCGGATCCTAATGGTCAGATTTAAAAATGGTCAACAGACGAATTAAAGTAGACATAAATATCTGTAATTTTAAAAAAAACATTGTCCTAACTATAATATATCGCGACTTAGAACCTGCCAACGGTGACCCATTTCGACCTGAATTTACAGGTAAATCCCCAGACCTACTCAGGTCGAAATGGGGCACCCTTGGAAGGTGCTAACTCGCGATCTAATTGACAGGACCACAAAATGGGTTTGGGAGTCTACTGGGATTATAATAGGTATGCTTTATATTTTTGGGGTCACTGAACACGAATCCATTCACAGAATTGAGGGAGCACGCCAGGATTTGCAGTAAAATTCAATTAATGGTTAAAAACCTCCAATTTCTGCATAAATTTCATCCAAACCTACAAACCTTAAATTAACAAGCCCCAAACCCATAATCTAACAAGCATCAAACCCACAAACCTCAAAATAACAAGACCCAAACCCAAAAGCTCCATATAAAAAAAACCCACAAATTCCAAACCAAAAAGCTCTAAACCCACAAACCCCAAATCCACTAGCTCCAAACCCACAAACTCCAAATACACAAGCTCCATGTCCACGAACCCCAAAACAAACTCCAAATTATACCAATTTCTCAATAGGTATTATAAGATGTGAGGCATTTGGGTTTGTGGAATGAGGTTGGTGGGTTTGTGGATTTGGGGCTTCTGGGTCTGGGGTTTGCACTTTTGTGGATATGGAGCTTGTGGGTTTGGGGTTTGTAGGTTTGTGGATATGGAGCATGTAGGTTTGGGGTTTGTGGGTTTGGGCTTTTATATGTTTGTGGATGTGGGGTTTGTAGGTTTGTGGATATGGAGCTAGTGTATTTTTCGAGTTTGTGGGTTTGGAGCTTGTTGGTTTGGGGTTTGTGGACATGGAGCTTGTGTATTTTTGGAGTTCGTGGGTTTGGAGCTTGTTGGTTTGGGGTTTGTGGGTTTGTAGGTTTGTGGA
>NC_046665.1:110798996-110865710 GCF_010883055.1 Belonocnema kinseyi | reverse complement strand
GTTTGTGGACATGGAGCTTGTGTATTTTTGGAGTTTGTGGGTTTGGAGCTTGTTGGTTTGGGGTTTTTGGATTTGGGGTTTGTAGGTTTGTGGACATGGAGCTTGTGTATTTTTGGAGTTTGTGGGTTCGGAGCTTGTAGGTTTGTGGACATGGAGCTTGTGTATTTTTGGAATTTGTGGGTTTGGAGCTTGTTGGTTTGGGGTTTGTGGGTTCAGGGCTTGTCAGTTCATGGGTTTGAGGCTTGTTAATTTGGGGTTTGTAGATTTGGGGTCGAAATTTATGCAGAAATTCCAGGTTTTTAACCACTTTTTGAATTTTACTGCAAATTCTGGCGTGCTAGCTCAATTCTGCGAATGGATTCGTGTTCAACGATCCCAATAACATAGAATATACCTATTAGAATCCCAGTAGACTTCCAAAACTATTTTGCGGTCCCGTGTTATAATTACGACAATGCTTTTTTAAATTACAGGTATTCACATATACTTTAATTTATTTGCTGACCATTTTTTGATCTGGCCAAATTTGATTTCAGTAGTTTATTAAATAAACAGTTGAATTTCTATCCTCTTTAATTATGATATCATTCAGTTTACTCTGCGTAAGACAAAAATATTTCACTTACAAATTTTTCTTTTAAGATGTTATTTTTTAATCGTACATTTTTCATTTCAAGAATTTTAAAATACAGTTTTAAAGACTTAAAACAATATAAATTAATGGCGTTTGAAATCGACAATTTTGGATAAAAACCATTTTTGCTTGTTGAAAAGTGGATATAAATTATAATGATTTTTTAAATTGAACTATAAATTAAGGATTTGCAAATGAATAATAGCAACTGATTTTACAAGACAATTCAGAATCAGTTAAAAATTAAAAAATTTCAAAATTTCAAGGTAGTTGTCTCGTGCCAAAATTCAGAAATCTGGAAAGACAAATTATTTTATATGAAATACATTGAAATTTACAAATAAAAAACATTAATTTTAACCATGTTTTTTGCAGTTTAATTTTATCTTACCTTCGATTCTTACCAATTTTTTAAAAAAGTTTGCATTTTAATAAATGGCGGCTTTTTCCCGGGAAAAAATTCTCTAACAACTCTTCTGTTTCCAGTTGTTAAAATAAATGAATAATCTTAAATTATAATTTATTGTTTCAAAAATGTTTTCTTAAAAAAAAAATTGTTTTCATTATTTCAACCATAAAAAATTTACTTTTAAAATTGAAAACAGAAACAGTAGAGTTGTTGACAATGTCTTTCCGGTAAGAATAAGCCGTCATTTATTAAAATGCAATCTTTTTTTAACCAAATTGGTAAGACGTGAAAGTAAGAAAAAATTCAATTGCACAAAATATTGTTTAAAATTAATTTTTTCATTGTGAATTTTAATATTTTTCATACAAAATAATGTTTTTTATTTGAAACAACATCATTTATAATATTTGGATTCTTAAAATCATAGAAAAACTACTTTTTTGACATATCTGATATTTAGCACAACTACTTTAACGTTAAAAAATTTAATTATTTCAATTGAAATTTTGAGTGTATATTTAAACAAATGTAAACGCCTGATTGAAACTTTATCAACTATTTTGAATTTTAAAATAACTTCAAAATAATATATTTATAATGAAGGCTTTCGCCAAATTAAAAATATTGTTTTAGCCTAAAATTTAAAATTGTGTACTTGAGAAAAGTAAAAATTGCTGATTATTTAGACATATTTGATTGTTCATGCAAATCAGTAATTTTAAATCAAATATTCAAAACAAAGCAAAAAACTAAACATTGAACGTCACAATTTAAATTGTGCTATTTGAAAAAAAAAATTAATTCACGAGTCAAATTATTGCATTTTTATGTTCATTAATTCATTTCTAATAATAATTAGGAATGAAGGCTTCAAAAGAACAAAAAACATTTTCTTAAGATTCCTAGAAAAATTGAAAATGACTCTTTATTTTGAAGAAATAGTTTTAAGAGAATATTTAAAAAGATTTAAAGAGATTTCCAAAATGATCCAAATGTTTTCCATTTTACAGGATAAGAAAAATTGGAAAGAATCCGAATAATTATAAAAGATGTTTAGAAGTTCTAAAAAAAATTTCAAAAAATATTTGAAAATTTGAATAAATGTAAAACAACATATAGATGTTTCAAGATTTTGAAATTGAATTTTGAAGCTTTCTAAGGATTTTTAAACTGTTCAAAACGAAAATAATTTAACTTTCAATTTAAGAAGTGTTCAGTTTAAAACAAAAATTTAACCGTACAAATTCTCAATATTTCTAGCTTAAAATTGTTTAAAATTATTTGCAGCTCAGTTTTGATTAATCTAAATGCAAAATTGTTTAGCTTTGTAGTTCGAATTTTGTTTATATCATTGACCGTGAAAAAAGTTTGAGAACCGGGAAATGATCAGGAATTTTTTTATGTGATCAAAAAGCGGCCACCCTCTGCATCGCAGTTTCACTTTTCATTACGGCATGTGCATGCTATAAAGTATGAATGTCAGACTTCCTTCTGTGAGCTCTGGCCAGAATTTTATTGTGAAATTCTCATTGTCCTATGGGCCGCTAGAATGTATGCCGCGCATTTTCCCATTGGCAAAATGCGATAAGATCTTACAGTCTTTATCTCAACACACATTTTTCTCATTTTTGTATTTTTTTTTTTTTTGCGAAGAGAGGCAAGAAAAATAGAATGTTGGATTGTTTGTTTGCCTCTCTAGTAAATTACACCCTTTCTCACGTTGTTTGTTCATACCTCTTTTAGATACAAGGACACTTGCAATATTTTTTTTTGTCACTTTGATTCGATGCGATTACATAAATTACTCGATAGATTGCCACAATTTCAAGATACCGCTTTAGGGACCGTCCATAAACTGCGTTACCTACAAAGATGAATTTTCAACCAAGAAGATTAATTTTGCACCAAAAAAGACGAATTTTCCATCAAATACATGAACTTTCAACCATATGCTTGCATTTGTAGTTTAATCAAATTACTTTTTAACAAACGAACAAATATTTTTCAACCAAGACATAAGAACTTTAAACAAAATACGATTACATAGTTGAATCCTCCACCAAAAACACGAATTTTCATCAATTGAAATGAACTTTCTACCAAAAGTCTACTTTTCAACAAAATAAATACAAGCGTCTCTCCGTCCCGAATTTTCGGGGCGATTGATGTACCTTAGTTTATGGACGGCCCTTTTTCAAAAAAGGGCCTTAAAGAAAAGATATCAATGGTCATTAAGTTATAAACATAGTGATAAACAATTTTTAAATAATCAGAAAATCATCAAAAGAAGGTTAGAGCTTGTCAATTTCCCCCGATATAATGTATTTGAAGTCCCCTCAAAGGTTTTTTGGCAAAACGAAATTTCGCTGTATAAATTTTTGTTTGTACCTTTCCGACCTTTATGATTATATATGTATAGATACGAAACAACTTTTAAGTAGCCGGCATTTTGAGGTCTTTAATTCCGTCTCAGTCGCTGAGTCAGAAATGTGGGTGAAACTCGATTAGAAGTCTTTTGTAAAATCTTCTTATCGGAGTGAGTCCCGGTTTCTTCTGTTCGATTTCAAGACTTCTTTCCTAGTAGTGCGAAACGTGCTCTATCCTATTCAACTATATTTTACCACGCTTCGAAGATTTCTATAACTGCATTCGCGATATGGAAATGAGATCTCATTTATTAATAATTGCAGACAGTAGTATATCATTTCATTCATTCATTTCTACATTCTTATACTTGTCTGAGATTGAAAATTCGTAAGTCTTGCAACTTATACGAATGAGCCTTGTTTAGTGTATATGCATACTTGTATATAAATATCAGCGCGAGGTTTAGAATTTTTTTAAATTGTCCTGGAAAAATCTGGAATTTGGACATAAAAAATCTATAGCAACCCTGACAAAAAAATTAAATACAAATTTTATACAAAACTCCATGAAATGATAACAAAGTGAATGTTCCTCAAGTTTAAAATTAATGTAAATAATAAACTTATCTCATTTCAAAATAATCCCAGTTGACAAGTTCAGCAGTTCAGAAAGAAATATATTGCCTATTGTTAAAAATTGTTTGCATTTCAAAGCTCCGATTAATTGTGCAAATAATATTTGAAAATAAATGAGAATTATGTACTCTATATTATTAAACAAGTGAAGCTATTCATTGTCTGGTATATAAATGTCCAGTATATAAATGTAATATAGAAAATGCCAGGTCACTATTTTGCTACTGTTTACAAAATTGATGGCACTGTGAAGGCTATTTTTGATCTCTAAAGTGAGTTCAAGCCCTACAATAAGAACATTTGTATTTGAGAGAAAGAAGATGATGAGTCTTATAATTGTGACAATGGTTGATGTCAGCCTTGGGTCCAACTATGCAGCATCAGTTTAGCAGTTCGCTATCAGACGTTGAACTTTTATTAGCGACACCGCCTCTGCACTTTCTTGGGCATAACTACCAACCCATATGACTGCAGACTGACTGTACGGGTACGCATTTGGCTGTGAGACCATATTCGGAACGATCCGGTTTTATTCAATGTTCAATGTTCATGGTGGGTCGTTGAAGGTCCAAGATTTATCTCCCAAATTTTAAAGGTTGTGCAAATGGTCAAACATATCAGATATAGTGAAAGCGTTAATATATCATCAATTTTCAAACTACATATTTACGAAGTTTCACAGGACCAAAGATGTTGCACAGTTCGAGACACACTTTGAGTTTGAAGAATCGAAGCAACTGCAGTGAAAGATTATTGAAAGCAATTTCATTCCTTAAAAAATGTGACAATTTGTCAAGTAGACAGGCAGGGCTGGTTCTATGTTAAAATTCCTACGTTGCCCATTTCGAGAATATGCAGCTGAATTGTCTTATCTCCGTGCTAAGTTTTTAGAATGTTCTCAAAGGATCCTGATGATGCAATGCAATTATATTGCGCAATTGCGAGAGACAAATTTGCATAAACAACTTCAAGGTCATGTATTATCTCAATTAAGCATTTCACGTGAATAATTTCAAGGTTATATTTTGATTTGTTATCATGTTTTCTATACTGCGTCATATAGTTATGAAAAAAATAAGGATTATTTATTGCTTTGTTATGGATAAAATATTTAATTAAAAAATTCCTGTATTTATTTATTGCGCAAAAGATGACTCAGTAAAATTGCAAGGACAGAACAAAATATAAACTTGAAGGGGTTTACGCGGAATTCATAATTGAGATAATAATTAACCTTAAAGATGTTTACGCAAATTCGTCCCTCATAAATGCGCAATATCATTGTATGACTTCATCAGGACCATTAAAGAATCAGGACCATTAAAGAAAACGTGATTAAAATGGGAATAGGTCGATTCCCTCTTTTACAATTTTTCTCTTTTTGACTTGAATGTGAACTCAATATTTGGTTGACATTTTTTTTCTTTCTTCACTGGATGATCTTTTTTGGTTAAACATTTAATTCTTTTTTTCAAAACTCGTCTTTTTGTTGAATGCAACTGTTTTTTATTTTAAAAACTTTTTTTCTTTGAAACCTCAACTATTACATTTTTTGTTTCATACTTTGTTCAAAATATATTTTTATGATTCAAGATTAATCTCTGTGGTTGAAAATTGAACTTTTTTCTTAAAGATTTTGCATTTTTGGTGGTAAAGTTATTTTGTTTGTATTGGAAATTCAAGTATTTGGTTTAAAATTCAATAATTTTGTTGTAAATGCAATATTTTGACTTTAAACGTTAGAAATGTTTAATTTCTGATTTCTAATATGATTTAAAAGAAGACCATTTTGAGCACGTGAAGCCTGTTATCAATACAATAGTTGAAGAAAAAATGTTTAGGCTTCTTCTAGCAAGTACGATATACATATGTGCTTCATATAATTATTGTTGTTTCACAAGCAAGGTGTTTCGATATTTCTCAACACTGATAAACTGATAATAAATGTTGACTGTGCTATCTTTATACCTGTATTGAAGCTATAAGTGTCCCCAGAATGGAATCTTGATCAAACAGCTTTCACGAAAGTATCGCTGCTATACGAAAGCAAATCGTACAATATTTAAGCCTTATCCTCAATATGTTAAGTACTTTCAAAATGACTCTCCAATCTAGAAAATTCAATTGTCATGTTCTAAAGTTAGAATATTCAATATGTTAAATTTAAATTTCGATCATTCGGTCTATTTTTTTATTATTAACAACTATTACAAATGCCTATTGGCTTAAAAAGTCAGTTATTTTGTATTAGCTCCGATAGTAATCGAACTGATTGCCGATTAGGTACTCTTATCACCAAGCTAAGGAATATCAACAAAAAAAATTTCTCAAAGTGATACATGATGCCTTTCGAAACAACATTCTATGCACACCTAAATGTCCTTATTTTAAAAATTTATTAAATGTTAAAGAGCTGTCGACCCGTGTGAAAATATATATAAGATGCTACATTTAAAGTCGAGTTTAAGCCTGGAAGGGCAGGAAAAGGGAGCTTCTGGATAATAAGGCGGTCAAGTTAAGGCCTGTGAACAAGTGCTGGAAATGGGACACTGGCAATGAGGGGGTCATTTTTGGGGCTAGGAAGAGCTGGAAAGGGACACTTAGGCAATGAGAATGACAAATTTTTGACCTCGAAAAAAGAGTTGGAAAGGAAGAACGCGGTCGATGAGGCCAGGCTTAGACGTGTGAAGAATAGCTGGAAAAGGGGCACTCGGACAACGAGGAGGTATAGTTAGGGTCTGGGAAGAGCTGGAAAGAAGCACGAGGACAATGAGAAGGACAAGTTTGGGCCTACGAAGAGCTGGAAAGGGGCATAAAACAATGAGGAGGTCAGTTTTGTGCCTGAGGAAGCTCAAGTTTGGGCCTGGGCAAAAGAGGTGGAAAGCGGTCACAGAAAGGGGCCAGGTTTGAGTCTGGGAAGTAGAGTTGTAAAGGGAGCACATCCTCAAAGAGGAGGTTAAGTTTGGACCCAAAGAAGAGAGCTGGAAAGGGGACACACAAACAATGAGGAGCTCAAGTTTAGGCATGTGAAGAATAACTGGAAAGAGGGCACTCGGACAATGAGGTATAGTTAGGGTATGGGAAGAAGCACGCAGGCAATGATAAGGGCAAGCTTGGGTCTACGAAGAGCTGAAAAGGGGCATAAAACAATGAGGAGGTCAGGTTTGTGTCTGGGGAAGGTCAAGTTTGGGCCTGGGGAAATGAGCTGGAATGGGGGCACGTCGACAATGAGGAGCTCAAGTTTACACATGTGAAGAACGGCTTTAATAAAGGGTCAGCGGGCGATAAGGAGGTCCATTCAGGGACTGGAAAGGGGGCACACTGGACAATTAGGATGTCTAGTTTGGGCCTGGGAAGAACTGAAAAGGGCAAGTTTGAGTCTAGGAAGAGCTGGAAAGGATGATTTCATGAACATTTATTTACACTTGTCGGTACCCCTTTAACGTTCAATAAATTACTCAAGTTAGGATTTTAGATTCAATTTATTTTAAAAGATAATAAATCCTTCTTGATAGGTAAAGTCTTAAAATTACGAAAACAGCTTGTCTATCTTTAAATAATAAATTTCACTCAGAATGGGCTATCATTCATGAAAAGTGCACAGATCGCAAAAGTCTTTTTGTTTGTCTCCCTCTCTGGGGTTAGGGATCAAATGCATAAAACCAATCGATTAAATCGCTCACCATTTAGAGGATAATTTCCTATACTTAGCCAAGATTCATATTGTCCTCTTTAAGATGCAATCACACGATATTTCATATAATGTCAATCATTTTCGATGATTAAAATTAATAAACGTTCATAAATTACGTCAAGTTTTTTCTCATTAATTTTTTTTCTGTGAAATTATTTAGGGTCATAAAAAATAACGTAAAATGATTGGCGGTTTCAATAAAATAAAGATTTAAATTTGAATGATTTTTCCAGATGGATCGCAAAATATTAAGTCCCTTACTGAATACTGACGAAATATTTTTTTATTATTTTCCAGGACCAGTTCGAGAATCTGTCCCTGCACACGCAAAAAGGGATAGAATTTCTAGAAAGATATGGACACTTTATTCGTGACCGATGTGCGATAGAAGAAGAGTATGCCGCTAAATTGAGGTGAGCAAAAAGATCTAAAAAAAAAAAAATGAAATCTTATAGAAGAAAAAAAGTTTTAAAAAACTTTCACTTATTTCCCTGCGTTTGCCTTTTTTTTTTATTTTCTCTTTAAATATACGATATTTTAAAATATGTAGAATATTTCGTTCTAAATCTATATTGTTATTTTATTCAAAACTAACCACGAGTAGTTTATGCTTTTTTTAATTTACAGAATTATCTATTATAATTAATTTGATGTTTTAAATTAGAATAATTTAAAGCAAATCTATTCAGGATAGTCGAAAGGAAAGGGCGTTTCGATATGAAGATTTCGACCTTACCGGCTTCACAAACATTTCGTAGGCGAAAGTGGTTCGTGTCCGTGCTAAGAGTTTCTAGAAGGGGCTTGAAAGGTCCTGTTGACGTCACAAAATTATATTGCGCAATTTTGTGAGACCGTTTTGCTTAATACAATGTTCTGGAGTTATCGGGATGCTTCGTGAACATTCAAGAAACTTAGCACAGACACGAACCACTTCAGCTGCAGAATATTCTCGAGGTCGGTAATGTAAGAATCTTTATGTAGAAACGGTCTTGCTTATCTTTATTATATCGCTGTAAATGGACTTTTAACGACCTAAGTATATCCAATTTAAGAAAATAGATTCTTTAATGACAGAAATCCTTAAGAAATCATTTCCCTTTTTTCGTTAAAAAAATTACCATCTTTCCCCCTTTTTGAGCTGTTTTAGTGCTGTGATCCTTGAAATTCGCGAGAATTGTACTAGTCTCCACGTCTCTACGAGTTTGAAAATATTGAAAGTGGCGCTTCTATTTTTGACATAAGGAGCGTGCGTAAGAAATTGCAGCACATTAAAATGGAAGATACGCGCCGTATAATTTATGTCTTGTAGAATATAAACGTGAGGGGCATCAAGAGATCGGAATTGGAATGATAATGTTACTTGTGGAGCTGAAGCTTACGCAGATTAATTAGAACTATAGGGCGAAAGCATGTTTAGAAATAAGAGTCTATTATATCTAATAAGGAGTTAGAATTAATCTTGCTGTTTTATCTCTCAGACTAGAATTTATGTGTGTGTTAGGGTGGGTCGATAAAACAAATTTATGCAAATCAAAATTGGAAACATGTGAAGAAATAGTGTTTGAGAACCCTGAAAAAGCATAATTAGTTTGATGTCCATTGATGAATGCCTTTAAGTTGTCTGTTAGCTTAATATGCTTGAAAACAATCTTATTCTCATAGTTCTGATATACCAATTTAAATAAAATATATTTTTGTCTGAAACGCCTTTCCAATGTGTATATCTATTATACAACGTTCTCTGTAATCTATGTTTAATGGGCCCCCGATTACAAAAAAAAAATTAAGTCTACAGGAATGACGAAACAATTTTTTATTAAAATTTATCATTTTTGTAATTAAAGCTTATGCCTTTAAAGTAAAAATTTTTCATTTCTAGGACCCAATATTTGGCCAGTTTCGAGAAAAACTACTTTAAAGTTTTCGTTGCTGGTCTTACGGAGAAGACCTGCGCTTGTTTCAATTTTTGTTTGAATTTTTCTCATTAAAACTTTTAAGTAATAAATTCCCTTAATTAATTTATTTATAATACATTAGCAGTTTTATTTTCAAATAGCCGAATGGAAGGGAAGGAAATTGCATTGGAAATACAATTTTTTCAATGTGTATTTGTGCATAACTAAAAAAATTAGAAGTAGACAGCGAAAAGACTGGCAAAGAAAACTTTAAAACCTTTTTTTCTTTTTTTTTTTAATGGTAAAAATATATTAGAAAACAAATATTTGGTTGTGAATTCATATGTTTCGTTGAAATTAAACTTTTTCCACGAAAATTAATCTTCTTGTGTGGAAATTCGAATTATTCATTGCAAATTCAACTACTTGGTTAAAAAATCAACTAACTTTTTGAAAGATTCGTATTTTTTTTTAACTAATCTTTTTGGTTGAAACTTCAACTATCTGTTTCAAAATTTAGCTATTTTTTTTAAATTCGTCTTTTGGTTTGAAAATTTATCTCTTGGTTGAAATTTATTACTTTTTAGTGAAAAATGCAACTATTCGGTAGCAATTTTAACTACTTTGCAAAAATTTATTCTTTTTGGCTTGAAAATTCTAAAATTTGGTAAAAATGTTTGTTTTTTCATGATTGCAAAATCTTTTTCGGTTGCAAATTCATCTCGTCTTGTTGAAATGTCATATTTTTGGTTGAATATTAATCTGTTTTGGTTTGCAGATTCAACTGTTTTTTTTTTTTTTGGAATTTCTTACTTTATTTTTATTTTTTTAGTTAAACTGCTTCTTCTTTTAAATTAAAATCGGATTTGGTTGAAATATGAACTATCGAAATTTTCGTTGAGAATTCACTTTTAAAAATTCAACTACAGGGTTAAAAGATCAACTGATTTGTTAATAACTATTTTTTGTTTGAATTTCTTTTTCAACTAAATATTTACTAAATTCCATTTTTTGTGACAAATTGATATTTTGAATCATTATTTTTAATTTGGTTGAATTTCTTTCTTTCCTGTCTGAAAAATCTTTCTTGATTGAAAATTATTGAACACTTTCGTTGAAAATTCGTCTTTTTGGTTTGAAAATTTATATTTTTTAGTATAAATTTCATCTTTTGAAATTCTTATATTTAAAAATTTTATTATTTGGTTGAAAATTCAATTATTTTGTTGAAAATTCGAAATTTTGTTAAAAAGTCACCCTTTTTATTTTTTGGTTTAAAAAATTCAACTATTGGATTGAAAATTAACTTTTTTTAAAACTTTACATTTTTAGGTTAAAAATTTTAATGTCTGAGAAAAATCGTCCTTGTGTCGTTAAAATTCGGCACTTAAAATTTAATCTTTTTTGGTTGAAGAGCTAATAACTATTACGTTTTTAGTTGAAAATTAACTTTTGTATTGAAACTGTATATTTTGGATTTGAAACTTTAAAATTGTTGTAAAATAGTTTTTGTTGAAAGTCCAACTAATTTGTTCAACAACTTTCCTAAAAATTAATTTTTCTTTGTTTAAAAATTAAAAAATTTTTGTCTCAGAAAATTCGTCTTTGTGAACTAAAATTTTGACAATATGGTTGACATTATTTTCTTCGTGGACTTCAAAATCTTTCTTGGTTGAAAGTTCAACTCTTCGCTGAAAATTTCAGTTTCTTGGTTAAATTCAACTATTTTTAAATTTAAAATTAAAATTGTGGTTGAAAATTGATCTATGCGTACTTTTTTGACAATTGAACCACAGGCTTAATGATTAATTCTTTTGTTTGAAGATTGATCTGTTTGGATGAAAATTATTTTTTTTGCTTGTTAGAAAATGTATCTTCTTGTTTAAAAATTCATTTTGTTCGTTGAAAAATCGACTATTTCTTAACAAATTTATCTATTTTGTTAAAAATGCATTAGTTTGACTAGAAAAATATTAGACATTGATAAAAAACGATGTAGTTGTGTATGTGTGATTTTCGTTTTTTCGCCTATCTGTTTATTTATTTACGGATTAATTATTTATATACCTATTGAATTTTTGAGATGACAAAAGTCGATAGTCGATACGCAATGGTTCCTTTTGCGACACCCTGTATGAAAAAAACGGAAAAAAATGTGTATACAGTAGAGGGCATTCACGAGACAAACAAGGGGGCCTTTAATACAATATTACTGACATGGAAGTGAGTCCCTGAACTCACGGGTTGCGTGAGATACACTAACTTTTGCCTTTCGCGATTCGCGACATAATTCAAAAGGTCAGGCTTGCTCTTTTATGCTCACGTGCTTTCTTGCCTGCATATTCTATTTGTTTATTCTTATTTCATCCTAGAAAGAGGATGTTTATTTTTTCTCCTTTGTCCTTGATTCGTCTCGTTTTCTTTTGTTGTTCCGACTTTGTTGCATTATCTTGGGAAATATATTGCATTTTCAACAAAATAGTTAAATTTTCAACAAAACTAAAAAATTATTTTTAAACTAAAAAGTTGTAACCAAACGGTGGAATTTTAAATTAAAAAGAATCAACTACCTTCAGCCAAAAACAATTGAATTTTTATTTTTTAACGAAATTTTCGAATCTTGCAATGTCCCGGAAGTTAGATCCGCAAACTTATTTTTTCTAAAAAATTCAAGTTGTGCTAAATTGTACTAGACTTGTGCTCATTTGTGCCGTAAATAGTTTTTTGAAAAATCAAAAATTACAGGCAAAATTTTTGAATCAAACGTTTTTTTGCTAGATCCGCAACTTCTTACTAGAGTAAAAAGAAAGGTTGTGCTAGGAGGCTCGAAGTATATACAATTTTGTGCCAGAAATAAAAATTCCAAAAACCTAACCGTTTAAAAAAAAACAAAGAAAAACAAACAAATTTATTATTTTTTTAAATTTCGAAAAACTAAAACTTGTGCTAGTTTGTGCTCGATAAATGAAGTCTTTATTCCCTCTAAGAAAATTACGCGAGATCAACAGTTTTCATACGAAAACTCAAAATGTAAAACTCAAAAACCATACAAGATCCAAAGATAACTAAATTTCGAAAAAATAAAACTTGTGCTATGTTGTGCTCGACAAATGCAGTCTTTATTCCCTGTAACAAAATTACTCAATATCAACAGTTCTCATACGAAAACTCAAAATGTAAACTCAAAAAACACGAAATGTCCAAAAATAGTCGAATTTCGAAAAAATGAAACTTGTAATGAGTTGTGCTCGACAAATGCGTAATTTTTGAGTTTTACATTTGGAGTTTTCGTATGAGAAATGTTGATCTTGCGTAATTTTGTTAGAGGGAATAAAGACTTCATTTATCTAGCACAAACTAGCACAAACTAGCACAAGTTTTAGTTTTTCGAAATTTCAAAAAATAATAAATTTTTTTATTTTTGGTTTTTTTGTAAACGGTTACGTTTTTGGAATTTTTATTTCTGGCACAAAATTGTGTATACTTCGAGCCGCCTATAGCACAACCTTTCTTTTTACTCTAGTAAGAAGTTGCGGATCTAGCAAAAAAGACAACGTTTTTTCAAAAATTGTGCCCGTAATTTTTTATTTTTCAAAAAACTATTTACGGCACAAATGAGCACAAGTCTAGCACAATTTAGCACAACTTGAATTTTTTAGAAAAAATAAGTTTGCGGATCTAACTTCCGGGACATTTGTCTGCAGAGCATGATGAATTTTCAAATCCAAAAATAAAAAACAAATTTTCTACGAAGCATTTGAATTTTCAAAATAATATATTTTTTTAAATTTAACTGTCTGATTTAAAATAAAAATACTATTTTTTAAAAGAAATATTAACTATGACATGTTTGGTTGAAAATTCATTTTTGTTTAAATCAACTATTTTGTTTAAAATTAAACAACTTTGTGAAAAACACATGTTTTTTTTCTCATCATTTATGATTGAGAAAGTATTAGAATTGTGGGAAATTTGACATCAACCTTTTTCAATGGATCTTCACGTTCCGAGACCCCCTGAATCCGAAAATCAGGTTTTCACGATGGCGTCTGTCTGTCTGTGCGTCCGGTCGTCCGTAAACACGATAACTCTCGAAAAAATGAACGAATCCAATTCATCTTTGGCACACTTTTTTTAAGTCCTAAAAGAAAGGACGAGTTCGTGAACCAGCCATTTTTGATAAAAATTCAAAAAGTGAGCGCATTTTGAAAATTTTTGAGAACTTTTTTTTTAATTTGAAAATTCTATGTACGGATATTTATAGCATTAAAAAGAACACAATTTATCCCAATAACTTTCTTCGATAAAAAGAAATTTCTCAGAGTTATAGCGTTTTAAAAATTTTTTTAATCAACCGAAAATCAAAATTTGAAGCCGAAAAACGCACGATATGAAAAAAAGTCAAGTGAAGAAAAACATTTATTTTTGAAAGCCCTACAAGATTATCATAACCAATTTTTGGATTTTCTTCAAAAAACGAAAATTTTGATTGCACAAAAAATAATAGAAAATAAAAAATTCCATTTTGTGGAAAAACTATGTAGGATACGAAAAAAAGATGAATTAACAAAAATGGTTATCCCAAAAAAGATCTACAATTTCGTTAAGAATCACTTTTTGATAGGACGCGTACTTTTTGTTTTATTCGTGAAAAATAACGTTGAAAAAAAATAAAATTAAAAAAAATGTGTGGAAAAACGAGGAAAGTTACGAGAAAAAATTTAACAAAACCTGTTTACAAATGTCTGTCGGAAATCGAGCGCGCAGCGCGAGTGTCACGATGAGAGTGTGTACCTCAAAGCCTACAGAGCTTTGAGAAACTTAATCTTTGACTATACTTAATTAAGTAGACAATTCAGAACATGAAGACGCATATAAATACTGCCATCTAAAAGAGATCTTTTTGATTAACTTTTTTTCAAGCATTCCAAATGCAAAGAATAAATATACGAGCGCGAAGTGCGAGATTCAACCGTCGCGCGCCGTAGGCGCGCTCAAACTTGCGAGCGAAGCGAGCCGCGCACGTAGCGTTCGATGAGAATGTGCCCGCAAAGCGGGCAGATTTTTTGTTGAAGATTCATAGTTTTAATTGAAAATTCAACGGCTTAATTTTAAATTACCTTTTTGTTCAAAATTCAAGGATTTTTTTAGAAAACCCACAATTTAGAATGAAATTCCACATTTTGGTTAAAAATGAATTTTTTTGTTCATACTGCAACTACGTTGATGGGAAATTAATCTGTTTGATTTAAAATGAAAGTATTTCAAAATTTAACTATTGTTTTGGAAATTTTTCTTTTTTTGTAAAAATAAATTCTTTTTTCTTAATAGCTATTCTATTTTTGTTTGAAAATTTGTCTCTTCTAAGCTAAAAACTCATCATTTTAGTTGAGCATTCAATTATTTTGTGGAAAATGCGTATTTTTTGGTTGGACTCAACTGGTTTTAATTTGAAATGAAAATGTTTTTTTGTTGAGAAATATTAACTGTTACATGTTTCCTCGGAAATTAATTTTTTTCCTGAAAAATCAACTACTTGGTTCAAATTTGAACTAATTTGTAAAAAATTCATCTTTTTCTGAAGATTCAGACTTTTAACTGAAAATTCAACTATTTGTCCGTAAATTAACTATCTTCAAAATTAATTTTTTTATTGAAAAGTCAACTATTTGGTTTAAAGTTGAACTATGTTGTAAACAATCATCGTTGTTTGTTGAAGATTCGTCATTTTTGTTAAAAATTCCACTATTTGGTTGTTAATTACTTTTATTGTTCAAAATTAAACTATTTTGTATAAAATAAAAAAAATTGGTAGAAAATTAAACTATTTATTCGGAAATTTAACTATTTTGTGGGACTTGCTTTTTTAGGGGGAAGGGATTAATATTTTATCTACAAAATTAGTTGAAAAATCAATTGTGGTAAAAAATTATGTATTTTGTTGGAAATTTGTATTTTTTAGTTGAAACTTTTGTGATTGAAAATTAACTTTCGTGTTGAAAATCCTTCTTTTCTAGTTTTAAATTCAATTGTTTTCTACAAAATTCGACTTTTAACTCGAAGAGTAGACTATTTAAAATTCATCTATTTGGGTAGAAAATTAATCTTGTTCGCTGAAAATTCATCTTTTTGTTTAAAAATTCATCTCCTTTGAATTCATATTGACTTTTTTTTCGAAAATTCAACCAATAAATTTTTTGATGCTGATTTTGAATTTGATGTCAAAAGTTGAAAATTCAAAATGATGGATCGAATGTTATAAAGGTAATTAATTATTTTATCAATTGATAATATAATGAAAAATTTGAAATCGTTTAGGAAAAATAATTAACGTAACGACTCTTGTCATTGACCCCTGTATACTTATTCTCAAGGCACAGCTGTCGCGTTTTCTAATTTCTTGTCTGCCAACACTTTCCACATCTATAACATACTGCATAACTGACCAACTAATTCTGCACAAGAATATGTGACACTTAAACTTATTCTTATATATAATCTTAGGCAGTCAGCCAAATTATTATCGCTTTTATATATATACAGTGAATAATTTTTTTAAATTGTATTCCCTTTTTGTTTTTTTTTTCGACTGATTGCCTTCTCGACTAAATTAGAGGTCATCCACAAATTACATAAGGTGTTTTTATAAAACTTTCTAACTCGCCCCACTCCCCCCATATAATGTAAAACCCATGGAGTTTGCTCCCCCTTTCTACGCCCAAAAATCTTACTAAGATTGTATAAAAATTAGGTATCGAACATATATCAATTCTGTTAATTAAATAAACATAGAATTTTAATGAAATTAAATTTTAAAATCGCCATAACTCTGAGAATTTTCTTTTTATCGAAAAAAGTCATAAGGATAAATTGTTGGTTTTTTTTTAATACTATAAATATCCTTACATAGAATTTTCAAATTTTGAAAAAAGCGTTCTAAGAATTTTTAAAAATGCGCTCACTTTTTGAATTTTTATCAAAAATGGCTGGTTCACGAACTCGTCCTTTCTTTTAGGACCTAAAAAAAGTGTGACAAAGATGAATTTGATTCGTTAATTTTTTCGAGAGTTATCGTGTTTACGGACGGACAGACAGACAGACGCCATCGTGAAAACCTGATTTTCGGATTCAGGGGGTCTCGAAACGTGGAGATCCGTTGAAAAAGTGTGATGTCAAATTTCCGACAGTTCTAATACTTTCTCAATCATAAATGATGAGAATGTAAAAATAAAAAGTGTCAATAACAAGTATTCATTCATAGAAATGTAGAATTTCATCTTTTTTTTTTTTGGTTATCCAAGAGTCGAACTTTTGAAAACGATAAAAGAACCAAAATCTAGAGAACGACACAGGGGGTATGGTTTAATATTCCTGTTCATTAAATATTTGAAAGTACATTTTTTAAACAAACCTAAAATTAAACCAGCCCAATTGTGCAAGAAAATTGCAGAAGAAGGCACAAATCTTTACAAATCGCACAAATCTTTAAGGAAACCGTTTTTAAAAACAAATAATCAAGAAAATCAATTTGTTTCCATATTTTTTATACTCCAACATCTTTCGTGACCTTTTAGGCCTCTACAGAGACATTCGAGGGGAAATTGTACTAAGAAACTAATAGGCCATATTTGTATGTTGCTAATATTAATTAAAAAACAAAATTTAATTCAAACTTAATTGTTAAGGAATTATTTAAAAAAATTTATTTTTAACATTTGCGTGAAGACAATTGTAACTTTAAAAATTTTTAAGAAAGAAATGATAGCGAGGTGGTTTGAATGTCTCTTTCTTTTTTCTCCCTCTTTTTTTAATTGTCTATATCTGGCAAAAAATTTAACTATTCGGTTAAACATAAATATTTTTGGGCTTTGAAATATCAACTGTTTTGTAAAAAAAAATCATCTTTTTGGCTTAAAAATTCAATTGTCAGATTAAAAATGAATTTGTTTAGTTCGATATTCATCATTATAGTTGAAAATTCATTTATTGTTTAGAAATTTAATTCATCATTGTGGTCGAAAATTTAACTATTTGGTTGAGATTCTTATTTTTATTTTGAAGGTCCAATTTGTCTATTAGTAGAACGTTATTGTTTTTTTTTATTCAAAATTCCTCTTTTTGGTTGACGATTCAACAATTTTCTTTAAAATTGATCTTTGCTGGTTGAATTCCACTGGTTGAAAATTCGTTGTTTTTTATTTTTGAACATTATTTTTTTAATTAAAAACTGAAAATTTAACTAATCTTTTTACAAGTTGAAAATGGCTCCTTTTGGTCAAAAATTCAACTATCTGATTAAAAATCAGGGTGTCTAGTGGCCTTCAAAACCTTGAAAACCTGGAACTCTCCTTGATTTTTTTGAAACCTTGAAAACCTGGAAATCTCCTTGATTTTTTCACGCAAACCTTGAATTTTAATTATTTTTTTTTCTTTTTTCTTTTAAAACAGTAATTTTATAGAAATGCGAAGAGTAATTCGAATTTTTGAGCCTATTATGAAAGAAACATCTCGTTTAGAAAAAATCTTTCTTCGGACAATTTTTTTATTCGTCGAGAGATAATTGATCTTTTGTTTATTACAGAATAAATAAAGATATTTCAAGGCATTTTTTGTTGAGTTGTTCAACTTATAAATTATAAAAATCATTAGTTTAAAATTTCGATGTTAATTTAGCTTCAGAATCAGAAAAAGGCGTACAGTACACCCGATTTAAAAAATTTGAAACGATTTCAAGAGGTTTTAAAATATTTTAGAAGATTTCAAAGATTTCAAATAATTCAATGACTTAACGAATACAAAAGATTTCTCAAATATTTTAAAGAAGTCTTAAGAATTTCAAAACATTTAAAAGATTTTTAATGATTTCAAAGGTTTCAACAAATTTGTAAAGTTTTAAAACGATTTTAATAATTTCAAACGAACAGAAAAGGTTTTACGAACAAAGATTAAAGAAACATTTCAAAGATTTTATGAAGATTTAAAAAAATTTCACAAAGTATTTGTAGATTTCAAAGCTTTCAAGGACTTAAAAGATTTCAACAAGGGAGTACACCAGATTTCAAAGATTTCAAAACATTTCAAATATTTTAAACGATATCAAAATTTTCTATAAGATTTCAAAAGTTTTCAAATATTCCAGTGATTTCAAACGAATACAAAAGATTTAGAAAAGATTTCACAATTTCTTTACGGAATTCATAAGGATTTAAAAAAAATTTTAAAAGATTTCAAGAATTTCAAAACGTTTCAAAGGTTTTAAGCGATTTCAAAAGGTTTGAACACATTTGAGAAGATTCCAAAAGACTTCAATGATTTTAAACAAACACAAAAGATTTCGCAAATAAAGATTAAAGAAAAAGTCCACAAAGATTTCAAAGATTTCGAAAATTTTTAAGATTTTACAAAAGCTTTGAAAAATGCCAAAAGATTTCTCAAATTTGTTTATTTACGATTCGGCTTTCTTTAGAAATTTTTGGCCAATACAAAATGACATGGCTCATTTTTTACATGTATGACAAACGTTTATTTCATTATTTGTTGTAACAAAAAAAGACCTGGAAAATTTTGATTTCTTGACCTGGAAAACCTGGAAAAGACCTTGAATTTTGTTCCTAAGAATCGCTAGACACCCTGAAAATTAATTTTTTGTTGTTTACATTTTAACTGTTTTGTCGAAAAATCTTTATTTAGTGCTCTTTATTAAAATATCAGCATTCTGATCGAAAAGTCAACTATTTAGTTAAAAAATGTATTTTTTTTGGTTAGAGATCTATCATTTTATTTGAAAATTCATTTATCTGCTTAAAAATCAAAGTATTTTGTTACAATTTCGTTTTTTATTATTGAAAGTTATAATTTTGAACAAAACATGTTACCCATTCCATTTTTGTAAAAAATTGAACTACAATATTTTGGATTTTCAGCGACTATTTTTTTTAATCGAAAATTTAACTATTATATTTTTGTTTGAATTTTTTTAAATTGAAAATTCAAGTATCTTGTTAAAAGTTTTACTTTTTCATAGAAAATGCATCGTATCAGGTTCAGAATTTAATTATTTACTTAAAAATTCATTTTTCATTAGACTGATAATTTTGGTAAAAAATTTATTTCTATAGTCGAAACTTTAACTACTTTTTTGCTATTTCTTTTTTTTTCAACTACATTTATAAATATTTAATTTATGCTGTAAACTTGATCTTGCAGTTGAAAATTCATTAATTTTCTTGGAAATCTACTTTTTTGTCGAAAATTTGCTTTTTGGATTTAATATTCAACAGCTTTGTCAGAAATTAATTTTTCTGTTAAAAATTCATATTTTCCCGTTGATAAATAACTCTTTTTGTAAATTTGTTTTTTCTTTTTATTTAAAAATAAATCTGTTTTGTTTGAGAATTCAACTTTTTGGTGGAAAATATACCTTTTTTGTTTAAAATTCGTCTTTTTTTTAATTAAAATTTTTTTGTCTGCAAAATTTAACTATTCATTTTTGGTTGAAAATTGAACTTTTTAAAATGAAGACTCAACTATTTGGTCAAGAATTGATGTATTTTGTTGAAAATTCGTCTTTCTTGGTAGAAAATTAAGCTTCTTCATTGAAAATTCATCTCTTTCGTTGAAATTAAAAAAAAAAAATAATTCTAATTTTAAATGTATCTTTTTAAATAGAAATTTGATGTGTTTTGTTGAAAATTCATGTCATTCGTTGAAATTTTATTTTTCTTGCTCAAAATTTGTTTTAAAAATGTTCAATTTATCTTTTTTGGTTGAAACCTTATTTATTTTGTTAAAAATTCGCATTTCTTGGTAAAAAATTAATCTTCTTGTTTTAAAATTTATTATATTGCTTGAAAAATCAGCTGTTTGGTTAAAAATGTATCTATTTTGTTGAGACGGCAATAATTTTACTTGAACAGATTGAATTTATGCTGGAACTTTCTCGAAGTTGTAATATATTTGGACTTACTATTTTTTTGTTTTGTTTTTCTGACGTAAGATCTTCCAATTCCCTCCCAAGCCACCTTTCATCTCTCGTAATCGTCGCTTTCATACATTTTTAAATTCTTAATTTGAAAAAAAATTGTATTCCCTTTTTCTTTATTTTTCGACAGACCAGACCAGACCGCCTTCTTGAGTATGTTAGTTAGGTCTGGCTTACCAAATAAGCACGCCTGCGCGCCTACGTGCCGGTTTGTTAAAGCATCGTACGATGGTGTCATATTTTTTCCAAATGACGTAGATTCTGATATTTCTAGGGAACGAGACTCCTTCGTGATTTATAGAAAAACATTTTATATTTAAAACGGTCTCAGATTTATTCGCGCTTGAATTGCCCCATGGAAACTTCAATCTTGGCAAGAAATTGTACGTCTTTGGTTGGAACTTGTATTATTTTCAAGGAGAATTCCATTTTCTGCAAATAGATTTAAAATTCGGTCAAAGTTTATTGTTATTAAATTCAAAAGCCACCTTATTTTGACATGTTCAACATTTATAGCGTTCAAATTAAAAAAAAAAATAAAAATACAAATTTCAAGTTCGGCACCTTCAAATTATCAAGGCTTTCCAAAGCTGAAGGAACTTAAATTAAATAATTTATGAATTCATAACAGTATTTTAACTTTAAAATTAGAAATTCCAATTTAAAACGGTCACACATTTATTCGCGCCTAAATTGCCCCAAACCACGGAAAACTTAAAAATCTGGAGAAGAAATTGTACGTCATTGACTTGAGCTTACATTATTTTGAAAAGAAATTCCATTTTAGACAAATAAATAGAAGAAGTGTTAAATTTTATTGTTTTTTATGTCGAATAAAATTTTAATTTCGGTTAACATTTTTAAATATTTTAAATGTTCAAATTTAAAAAAAAAAATCGAAATTTCAAGTTCAATAGCCTCGAAGTATCAAGGCTTTCCAAAGCTGAAGAAACTTGAATTAAATAATTTATGAATTCATAACAGTATTTAAGTTTACAAACTGCATATATAAATTTAAATTAAATGTAAATTTTCGCAACTAGAAATGAAATCTTATCTAAAACCGAAACTTAGTAGATTTTTCTATCTCTATCTTTTTCTCTCACAAGTCTAAGAAGAAACCAGGTGTCCTGGATTCGTATTACGTAAATACGATCACTCTACTTTCATCGCTAATTTGTTATGTATACCTTTTCACGAGCGCAAAGATAAAACTTCCTGACACCAACGCAAAAACCTTTATAATTTTGCTTCAACTTTCTGAAACTTAAAATTTTTTCTTACATTTATTGACGAAAAACTTGCAGACTTTTATTTAATTTTAAGACTTTTTAAATTGAGAAGTCTACACCCATTCCACGATATTTGATTGAAAATTGAACTTTTTTTTTTTTAATTATTATTTTTAGAAGAAAAATTCAACTATATTCTTCAATATTCGAATATTCGTTAAAAATTTAATTATTCTATTGAAAATTTAACTGTTTGGTTAAAAAGTTATTTTTTAATGGAAAATACATACGATTTGTTAAACATTCGTCTTCTCGAATAGACATTTTTTCTTTTTTGATTGAAAGTTTATTTTTTTTAACGAAAAGTGTACTACTATATTTTTGGTTCAGAAGTCATCTTTTTTGGTCGAAAATGTAATTATTTCATTCAAAATTCACCTAATTCGTTAAAAAGTAATTTTTTATCGAAAATTCGACTCTTTTGTCAATGGCTTGTCTTTTTTTTTTTTTTAATAAAATCTGTTCTTTTGGATGAAAAATTTACCTTTTGGTAAAAAAACTCACATCTTTGTTTGGAAATTGATTCTTTTTTGTTGAAAGATAATTCTTTTTAATTGAAAAGTCTTTCATTATATTTTTGGTTTGAAATTCATCTGCTCCAGTTACAAATTTGATTAACTGGTTGAAAATTTTTTTTTTCCGAAAATTCATCTATTTTGTTTATAAGTGATTAAATAACTTTTTTTTAGATGTCTGTCTCAAAAGTAACCTTTTTTTTCAACTGTTTTTTTTAATGTTCCTAATTTCAGTTCAAAATTGACCTTCTTAGTTGAAAATTTGCCTATTTTGTTCAAAACCTGTCTGTTTCTTGTTATATATTTTTTTTTACTCAAAATTTAACTATTTCATTTTTTATTCAAAGTTGATGTTTTTTTATTAAAAATTCATCTATTTTTTGTAAAATGCCTGTATTTTGTTTGTAATTGTTTTTTGTTTGTTGGTAGAAAATTCAATTATTTGGTTAAAAAATCAATTATTTTGTTGAGAATTGAATTATTTCGTTGAAAAATCAAGTATTTTCTTAAAAGCTCAACTATTTAATTAAAAATTGAACTATTTTTGGTTGAAGTTAAATTTTTTGTTTCTTTGAATATTCATCTTTATAAGTCGAAAATTCAACTATTTGTTTAAAAACTGAATTTTTTTATAAAAGTTTAATGTTACTTACATAAAGTTTATTTCACAAAATTTATTATCCTATTTCTGTGAAATTTCTTATTTTTGAGAACTAGCATTTTAGGCTCTGAAGTCTGTTTTTAAAAATAATTTTTTAAGACTTTCGAAGTAGAGGATATATATATATTTGTAAATTTTTTAAAATAAATTTGGAAATTTCCAGTGTATATGGGAAATTTTCCACAAATTTGTGTTTCATGAAGCTAACAAAAAATCTCTTCATTTCCAGGCGGCTCGTGAAGACTTATCAGCCCAAAAAGAAAGAGGAAGAAGATTATCAGTGAGTATTTCCTACTTTTATTCCAGATTGAAATAAAAAAATAGTTAATATAGTCTCATTTCTAGAACCTTTTAAAGTAGAAGACTCAGAAAAAAAACATTCTTTAATTCAAAGAAAATTTTGTCCTTTCGAGGAAATTTCTTTTGATTCAAAGAAATTATTCTTCGTTTCAATACAAATTTTTGTATCATTAAAAATGATTTTCTAAATGTTGGTTAAATGAACAAAAATATGTTTTAAAGAAGCGGTTTCTTTTTAATTTAAAATCCGTTATTGTTCGTTTCCCTTTATTTTTTATTTTTAATATTATTTTTCTCGTTTTGAAAAATCTCACGCTATGATATAATAAAAAAAATAAGAGTTATTTATGATAATGGTGTGATAGAAAACAGACTTGTCTGTTATGGAGTGCGTAGGATGCGCGCTATACGTAGTTTCAGAAACGCACTTGAATATATGTAATGTATGAACCGATTAATCATTTTCGTTGATCTTGATCAGTATTTGAGACTGCAGTCGAGTTTCGAAACCAGTCACGTATCCAATCTCTGCACCGCTCGAGATTAATTTATTTTTGTAGTTCAGTAAGAAAAAAGATTCTTTGATTCAAAGAAAATTCCTTTGATTGAAAGAAAATTCCTTTGAATCAAAGAAAAATTTTCATTATCTTCAGAAATTGCTGGAAAGTCAGTGCAAAGTCAGGGAATTTGAAAAAAATGCACTTTAAATAACTAAAAAAATAATTTAAAAAACTAAATAATAATCAATTTGAAACTTTTAAATGTTGATGTCAAATTGTTTTATTCTGTTTATAAAAGATTCTATGATAAAAATTTCACAAAACTGAGTTTCTAGTCTTTAAATATTAATGCTCAGGGAAAATGAAAAATTAGTCAGGGAAACATTAGGGAATTTTGAAAAATAATTTTTTCTCGGCCACCCTTATATAATATTGTCCGTAATTTATTTAAATTGCATGCCTGCTTCTGTTCTTTTGCAGTTACTTACTTCTGATGATTATATTTTTAGCTATAAATGTTATCTTTTGGTTTTGTTAAAACACCTTTGTTGGGGACAATGTGTCTTTTTTTGAATTGAAAATACATCTATTTTGGCAGAATATGAACTTTTTGTTAAAAATTCATAAATCGGTGTTGGTTGAAATTGCAATTCAAATCTTTTTGGTTGAAAATTCATCTTTTTTGTTTAAAAATTCTTCTGTTTTAGTTGAAAATCAATATTTTTTAGATGAAAAGGTAAACTTTTTGTTTAAAATAAATTTTCTTTAGTTGTAAATTCATCTCTTTAGTGGAAATTTATCCATTTTGTGGAAACTTCGTTTTTTTCGGATAAAAAATTTTTTAAATGTGGAAATGTTACGTTTTGGCTAAAAGTGAACTTTTTTTATTAAAATGTAATATTTTCGACATGGCAATGTACCTGTTTTGTTAAAAGAAATAATTTAATTCGGAAAACAGCAGTTTAGTTAACAAAAATTTTTTTTTGCTAGAAAATTCTTTCTTCTTTGAATGTTCAACTTTTTTTTTTTAATTCATTCAAGTGATTGAAGATTTAGCTCTGTTGTTGAAAACTTGTTTTTTTCATAGTCTGTTTAACCCAAATTTCAACTATTTGATTGAAAATAAATTATTTTGCTTTATTTTTTATTTTTTTTTTCGGTTAACAATTAAACTGTTTTACAGAAAAGTCTTCTTTTTTCTTCCTTGGCTGAAAAATCTTTATTTGTTGAAAATTCGTCTTTTTCGTTGGAAAATTAATTATTTCAGTTGAAAATTCATCTCTTTGGTTAACAATTTGACTATATTGTTGAAAATTCGTTCTTTTTTTTTAAATAATTTGTTTGCTACAAATAGAACTTTTCCATTTATAGTTTAAAATTAATCTTTTTCAATGGAAAATTTAATTTTTTTAGAAAATTCATGTACTTTGTTGAAACTTTGCCTTTTTTGATAAAAAAATTAATCTTTTTCATTAAAAATTCATTTTTTCGTTCGAAAATTCAAATATTTGGTGCAAAGTTAATATAATTTGTATTAAAATCAATTATATTTTGCTATAAAGTAATTTTCTGTTGAGAATTCAAATAATTGGTTGAAAACTTTTCTTCTTGGGTTGCACATTCAACTATTTTGATACTAAATTTATTTTTTGGTGACAAATTCAACTATATTGCTAAATATTCGTTTTCTTTTTGGATGAAAATTAATTTTTTTTTAACTATAAATTTAATTATTCCATTTTTAGTTAAAAATTCAATTACTTGATTAAAAGTAGAACTCTTATGTTAAAAATTCAGTATTATTTTTTAAGATACTTAATTATAGTTTAAAAGTTTTTTGCTTGTAAATTAAGTATTTTATTTAATACGATTTTTGTTGGTTAATAATTAATTTTTTTAACTGAAAATGGAACTAGTTTTTTGGGTGGAAATGATATCTTTCTTTGTTGAACATTCACGTATTTTCTTGAAAATTTATCTACCTTTTAGGAAATTAAGCTTTTTTAACTATTTTGGTAGGAAATCGATTTCTTAACTGCATTGTTGAAAATTCAATTTTTTTTGGTTGAAATTTATTTTTTTTACTGAAAATTTAATTATTCCATATTTAGTTGAAACTTAAACCACGTACTTTGTTGAAAATTGAACTATTATATTTTTGATGAAAATTTTTCTTTTTTAGTAGAAAGTTCATGTATTTAGTTGGAATTTTTTTATTGTGGTTAAAAATTCGGATTTTTGCTTTAAAATTCATCTTTTTCGTTAAAAGCTTAACTATTTTGTTTAATATTTAACTATTTAGTTGAAAATTCGTGTATTTTGTTCAAAAATCGTCCTCTTTGTCCGAAAATTAATCTTTATGGTTAGAATTTTAAATTCGGAAATTTTACAGGGAACAAAGTTTAACTTTAATTTTTTCTATGAAAAATTAATCTACTTTGTAAAAAATTAAAAATTCGTGTTGAAAGTCATTTTTGGACGAAGATCTTTCGCCTTATCTTGAAATTCATCTTTTTTATTAAAAATTTAACTATTTTGTTAAAAAATAGCTGTTTTTTTTGTTGAATTTTTTTTTAACTGAAAATTCAACTGTTCCAATTCAAGGTTCATAATTTTATTTTAGAATTAATTTCGGTTGAAAATTTAATTATTCCATCTTTGTTGGGAAATTAATTCCCCCTCGCCGGCATCTGGCGGATTTTTATTTTTCCTTCCGGCATATTTTCCCGGATTTTAATTTTCTCTTCTAGCCTATTTTGTGGGATATTAATTTTCTGCTCTCATATTTTACAGACAGAATGAGTCATTTTGAGAAATTGTTATTTAAAGTTTTTCTCTTTTTTTTTTGTTTGTTTGTTCAGGTACAGCCCCTGTCGAGCTTTTAGGAAAGAATTGAATGAAGTGAATGACCAGGCCGGACAGAGAGAAGTGATCGCAGAAAATCTGCAGGATACAGTATTACGAGAATTGTATATTCTCGTCAAGGAATTCAAGGAGGATAGGAAAAAGTATCTCCAGGAAGGCGCTAGACTCCGGGCAAGTTTGGCTGCCCAAATCGGGAATTTGGAGCGGGCAAGGAAAGCCTACGAAAAGGCTTTTCGAGAAGCAGAACGTGCCCTGGAAAATTACCAGAGGGCGGATGCTGACTTCAATCTCTCGAGAGCTGAGGTTCATTTTTCAAAATAAATTAACATCTAATTTAATTACAACGATATTTTAAAATCAGAAAGAAAAAAAAATCTATAAGAAGCTTCTACAAAGGAAAAAAAAATCAATTTTTACATTCAAAATATTTAAAACATAACATTTTTTGATACTATTTCGAAAAAAATTGACACTCAAGAGATTTTTCAGAAAGACAGTTAAATTTTCAACCTGTAAATACTAATATTCAAGAAAAAAAGTGTAAGGATTGATATTTAAACCAAAAATGATTTTAATTTTTAATAAAATACTTGAATCACTAACACATATTATTCTGCAACTAAACAGTTGCGTTTTTAGCCATAAAAAATTGATTTTCCAATAAGAAAATGACGAATTGTTACCAAAATTTATATATTTTCTACCAAATAGTTCAATTTTATACTGAGAAGATTACATTTTTATCAAAAAGCACGATTTATTAAGAAAATACCTGCATTTCTAAACGAATAATTGAATTTTCTACCAAAAACTATCAGCTTTCAGCCCTAAGTGGAATATTTAAATTTTCAGTTGAAAAAATTAATTTTTAATAAAAAGGCAACGAATTTTTTACAAGTCTGTTGAATTTTCAAGTCAAAGAGAGGAATTCTCTACAAAACAGTTCAATTTTTAACCTAGAAATAATTATTTTCCACCAAAATTGTAATATTTAATTTTAAAACAAAAATGATCTTAATTTTAAATTTAAAAAATAGTTGAATATAACAAAAAAAGACGAAATTTTAACAAAATACTTGAATCCTCAACTAAAATAGATAGTTTTCTACCAGAAAGATGAACTTTAAACAAATTACATCAATGATGTTACTCCACATTTTATTTGATTCATTTTTAGTTTATATTTTTTGTTGTTTCTTAAAATTTGTAAATAAATTGTTGAAATTTTAAACTACAAAAGAATAATTTTTAACCAGTAATAAAGCAGTTAGATTTTGATTGAGGATAATTAATTTTTAATATAAAAAAAAACGAATTTTCTACAAAATAGTTGAAGTTTATACGAAATCGTATAATTTTATACCAAATTGCGGAATTTTCAATAAAATATGACGATTTTTTTATGAAGCAGAACAATTTTCTACCCGAGAATATAAATTAAAAAAAAAATTTACAATCAAACAGTTAAATGTTCTACAAAATAGTTGCACTTTTAATTTTAAAATTAATGCTTAACAAAAAAAAAGAAGGATTTTCAGCTAAAATTATTAATTTTCAACCAAAAAAATTAACTTTTAAGAAACTAGTTTAACTTTAAACCAAGGAGTTGAATTTTCATTCTAAAAAAATTAATTTTGAACCAACAATGTAATAGATGGTATTTCAACAAAACTTTTTTTTTAATATAAAACAGTTCGATTTAACCAACAATTACGAATGTTTAAGAAAATACTTAAATCCTCAACTAAAGCAGATTAATTTTCAACCGAACAGTTGGATTTTTAACAAGAACAATATTGATTTTCTGCCAAAAAGACGAATTTTCACCAAAGCAGTTGATTTTTTGACAAATAAATAAATAGGAATTTTGATAATATTCAGACAAAGGAAGAAAATTTATAAATAAACATTGAAGTACATTTTTAAAACTTGAAAAATTTTATGACAATATTTTGACACTCAAAATAAGAAGAGTTTTTTGGAACATTTTTGAAAAAAGTCGCTTTCAAAAGATTTAAAACTAAAAAGAAATAATTAAAATTTAATTGTAAGGTTCTTGAAATTAAGTCTGTAATCCCACGGATATTATAATATTACAAAAATATTGGACCGATTAAAATAAAGAGTCTAATTTTATATTGAAGTATTTAAAAGTTCGTAATTTTTATTTATTTTTAGTTAATATCATAAATTAGACATTCTAAAATTTAGGATGTTAACAGAAATCAATTTTCAGGGTGACCACTGGACCGGGATTTTGTCCAATTTGGAATTTGTCCAAGTTCGATTTCAACACTTTTGAAAATAATTCGTTAAATTGATATTTTTTTCAATTATGATATCATTCCGTTTACAATACGTTATTCAAAAATCTATTACTTTAAAAATTCTTCATTTTGGATTTTTATTTTTAAGCGTATATTTTTAATTTAAAGAATTTTAAAGTGCAGTTCTGAAGACTTACACAATTAAAAATTAAAAGCGTTTGAAGTTGACAATTTTTGATTAAAAAAACAGTACTATTTTATCAACTGTAAATATAAATAAATATTTTTTTAATGGATCTGTACTTTAAATATTAAAAACGCAGACAAAAATTTATTTGATGACACGATTCTAAATTCGTTGAAAGTTTAAGAATTTCTAGATTGTTACTGTTTCCATACGAAAGTGTTAGTCATTAAAAAAATGTAAAGGTACGATTGAAACTTTACAAACTATTTTCAAGATAAAAATAACTTAATAATATATTTGTAATTAAAGGCTTTTCTTTAGTTAAGAGTATTGTTTCACTTTGAATGATTCACTGTTTAACCCATTTCATTTGAATTTTTTTAGTTGAGAAAAAGAATAATCATTTAATATTTAGAAAAATTTGACTGGTTATTTAATACGATTAAATTGAAGCTAAACATTCATAACCAAAAAAAAATTGATACTTAATTTTTTGACATAAAAAGCTTTGAATTATTAATTTCGAAAAGCTTTTAAACTTTTAACGTTAACATTTTTATTTTCCTATTAAAAAATGTTTAATTTGTAAGCGAAATTGTTGAATTTTTATGTATAAATAATAATTAAACACTTATTATTTGATGGAAAAATTGCAGTAATTTTAAGAGATATTTAGAAGTTTTGAAAAGATTCAAAATTAATATAAAACTTAATATGATGTCAAGTAATTTAAACGAAGTGTGTGGACATTTTTTTTCAGAATTTCTAAAAATATTTTTAATTGAATAGAATTTTTCCTACCATTTTTAGAAAATCCTGAAATTTTTTTTACATCTTCCTGGGTCTTTTTTAACAATTATGGAAATCTCTTATAATCTTTTTAAGTATTCTGTTAAAATAGTTTTTCAAAATAAAAAATCATTTTCGATTTTCCTAGCAATATTAAAAAAAATATTTTTATTCTCTTGGAGTCTTTCACAATTCTTAAAACGCTTTTTAATTTTTTGTTTGAAATCTGCAAAAATCTACTTTTTTTTCAATCGGCTGTAAGTATTTCCACCGAAATTTCGATACGAATAGCCGAATTTTGTCACTGCACTCACTTTGTTTAAATTGTTTGATATCATTTTAACTTCTAAATTAAATTTGAATCTTTTTAAAAATTCTAAATATCACTTGAAGTTACTCTAATTTTTTTTATAAATAATATGTGTTCAATTGTTGTATATGAATCCAATTTTGAAGGTGAATTTTTTTAATTTTTAAAATTTCTAGCCTAAAATAATATAATTTTGAACAATTTTAAAGTTCATTGATTGATTCTTTAATTTAGAGTATTGAAAATGTTAACGTGGATTTACATTTTTTGAACTTAATCTATATTTTCGAACTCTATAATTTATGAATGTTCAAAATTCTGAATTTTGCAGTTTACCTACATTTTATTAAAAACTGTTCAATTGAAAAGTGTTGGTACCTTCCAGTTTATACGTGTAAGTTATTGAGATTTTGCATACAAAATTTTTGAATTTTAAAACTTTTAAACTTCAATTTCAAAACATTAAAATTCAAGAGTTCAACTATAAATGCTTTAATTTGTTTTTTATTGTTTATTACTTTAAATGCAAAAATGTTTAGAATAGAGTTTGATTTTTTAAAATTTTATTGGCCTGGAAAAATATTTCTTGAACATTACTTCTTTTTTAATGTTCTTGGTATTTTGAACATAAAAACCGACATTTTCAGAAAGCGCTTTATGAATTTTTTGTTTGTTTATAATCTTCAAATGATCGGTTTTTTCGTAAATCCCGTATGCAAAGTCCTTGTAATTAAATAAAAAAATTTATTTCGAAATACTTTAAACAAAGCGCTCGACTTTTTTATAAATTAAAATAAAATTAATATTAACATGTTCGTTTCTTGAGTTTTTTTAATTCTTGGACATAAAAAAGGAGTATTTTACTATTGATTTTTTTATTCTGATCATAATATAATATAATTTTGTTAATAATATAGTCGTTAGATTACAGACTATCAGAATCAGTTGAAAAATCTCTAATGTAAAGATGCAAATACATTTTTGGATGTTTGTTTTTTATTTTAAAATATTTTAAACAGGGCTTTAAAATACTTCTAAAAATGGCCCAAAAGATTCTTTTTCTGATCTTAAAATATTCGTACGATTTCAGATTATCATAATCAGTTGGAAAATTCTATACTCAATGACATTATACTAAATAATTAGATTTTTTATTTTAAAATACATTGAACATAAACATCTAATTGTTTGAAAAAGGGCCCATTGAGTGTTTTTCTGGTCTAAAATATTTTCATATGATCATAATCAGTTGGGAGATCCAATAATGTAAAGACATCGTAAATAAATTTTTGAATTTTTTGGTAATTTAAAATACTTTAAACATAAAAATCAACTTTTTCAAAATGGGCTTGATGGATTTTTTTCTGGTTTTCAAATGTTCGTACAATTTCAGATTACCATAATCAGTTTGAAAATCTTTTATCAACGTTTTTGTTAAAAATTTGGTAAAAATCATATTTTTTGTTGAAAATTCATATTTTTCGATTGAAAATTCAAATGTTTTGAAGAAAATTAATTATATTAACTATGTATGGTTGAGAATTGAATTTGTAAAATAAATGCAAGTTTTTTTTGTTTTTAAAGTTTTTCTCTTTAAAAAAATATTATTTTATTGTTAATATTAACTGTGAATATTGCGCATTATTTACTATAATCCAGATCAACGTCTTTGTACTTTAGTTAATAAAAAAATTAAATCTTTATATATTTTTAAGTATTAAAAACTGAACTAAAATTATAAATTGTAAAGAAATTTAATTAATTTTAATAAATTCATTTAAAAAATTGCTTTTCGGCATAACTCTTTTCACGAAATTTAGCTTAAGATTTAGGACGAAAAGGGAATTTTCATTATACTTTTTTTTAATTAATCGCAACATGGGAACCAAGTTTTCAAAATAATTTACAAATGGCTATTTTATCCCATTTACATTGATTTATTCTCGCCTATCAGTGAATTTAGGTGTAAAATTATTGATCATAATTATTTTTATCGAATCTACAGAAAAAAATGATCAATAAATGTTTATTTTCATTTTAAATTATTAAATTATGTATTTTAAAGAATAATTTAATGAAGATATAAATTATATGACAGTTTTAGATGACTGTAATGTAATAAATAGAATCAAGCTTATCGTGGCTGAAATTTGATAAATTTGTATAATTTTATAGTAACTTTTTTAAATTTTATAATTTTCTATTTTAAATTTTCTATTTTTTTTATTTTGATACCAAACGGACAATAAGACTTTGGAAAATTCAAAATTATTCAGATTTTATTTTAAAAGGTTAATTTTAAGTTTTGAAGATTTTAAAATATGTCGAAAAAGAATCTGAAAGATTTTTAAACAATTTTTTCGGATTAAATTTTTTTTGATTTGTTGAAGTTTCAGTAGTTTTGAAAAGAATCGAAAATAATTAAAATCGTGAAAAGATGCCTATATTTTTAAAACGAAATCTACATTTTTGATGATATGGAAGAAAAAATAAAAAGGATTTTAAGAATTTTTAAAGGTTTCAGGACAAAAATCAAATTGTCTCAAGATTCCTGGTAAAATTGTGATGATATGTTTATTTTAAAGGAGGGATTCTAAAAGAAAATTCAATCCAAATTTACAAAAAATTCTATTATGCTTAATATATATTTTCAACTATTCAAAAAATTCCAAGTTAATTTTCAACTTGTGAAAAATTCCATTTTTCAATGTAGATTGTTGTAGATTTTAAAACAGGAAGCTGGATTAATATTACGAAAGGTTTCAAGACAATAAAAATTTTTCTTCAGATTTCCAAAAAAATTTCGAAAAACAATCTGGGAGTCTTAAGGCAAATTTTGTTGTTATTAAAAAATTTTAAGAAAAATTCTAAAATTTTTAAAAGACATTTAGAACGTTTACATATACTAAAAAGATGTTAAAAAAATGTTTAATTTGATAATCATAAAAATTTGGAAACAAATGTAGATTTCATACAATTTTGTAAAAAAGAAGCTTTTTATGAATTTGGAAAGGTTTTTAGAAAATCAAACAATATTCTCTAGATTATTAGGAAAATTAAATGTCATTTTCTGGAAGATTCCAGAACATTTTTTCTATTTTGCTGAATTGAACAAAAATTGTAGTTTAAAAATTTTTCAAGTTTAAAAAAATGAACTAAAATTACACATAGTCAACGAATTTAATTAATTTAAATGAATTCATTTCAAAAATTTTCTTTTTGCCATAACTATTTTCATGAAATTTAGCCAAAGATTTAAGAGGGAAAGGAAATTTTTATTATACTTGTTTTTAAATTAAACATGAACCAAGTTTATTACTAGCTAAAAAATAAACGCTAAATATGATTGATAAAATCGAGAAAAATATTTTATTGCTAATTATAACTGGTTTTGGAAAAGAATTCGAGGTGAACTTTTAAAATAAATATTTCACAATTTTCATTGTTTATTTAACAAAAGTTTTTACGATTTAATATTTTTCTCTCACTTTAGGTAAAAGTTGCAACTATTATTCAATCCCAATACCGTAGGGCTTATTTTATTCCTGAAAAGATTCTCCACAAATCTGATCGATACGTTTTTAGATAAAAAATTTTATTTAGGGATTATAAAATTGTTATTTTTGTAAACAATAGATACAAGGTATGATCAAATTTTTAATCAAAAAGATTAATTTTCAACAAAACATGTCAATTATCTACAAAAAAAAACTATTTTCAACTATTTTCAAAGATTAATTTAAAAAAAAAAAAAATCAAAATGGTTCACTTTTCCACCAAATAGATGAATTTTCAATTTTCAATTAAGTATTCAATCAAATAGTTGAATTATCAATCAAAACATGTGAATTTCGAAAAAAATGGAATAGTAAAAAAATTATCATTGAAAAGATTAGTTTTTAATTAAAACAAATAATTTTCAACAAAAAAATTAATTTTCCCAACAAAAAAATGAATTTTTAACGGAACTAATGAATCTTCAACACAAAAACTGAATTTTTAATAAAATAGTTTAATCTTCAACAAAGTGTAGTGAAATTTTAAACCAAGAAGATTAATTTTCTACCGAAAAAGTATTTTTTAACAAATTGGTTCAAGCCTTCAACCTAGTAGTTGAATTTTAAACCAAAAAAGATTAATTTAAAATTTTTAAAATTTTGAATTTAAGAAATTTAAATTAGATTAAAATCCAAATTAAAAATCCTATTTAACGTCCAATAATCAAATTGATGCAAACTTCTGTTAAAAAAAAACAAGAATACAGCGACTAAATTTAAATATAAATCTATTGGCACGTTAAAGAATTCTTTCACAGGCGGAGAAGTTTAATTAATTTTCAATTGTTTAGAACAAACGATTATTTCAAGAATAAAAAAATGTTTTTCAGTACCGAACAGTTTTTTAGCGTAAAATATACTTTGTAACAAAAATTTTCATAACTCAATTATTGAATTACGATGAAACGTTCGCGAGTAATTCATTAAAAAAAAAATATATATTCACACTTGAGATATTTTTACCCTTGTGAAAAAAATTTCCGATGAAATCGTTTTTTATTTTTTGTTTTTTACTCTGCGATATTAATGTTATGAGAAAGAAGTTCTTAATTAAATAAATTTTGAGATTCAATAAGTGCTTTTTTGGTTCAATTTTATTTTAATATATATGAACCGTAAGAAATAAGGAAGAATCTATGATTTGACATTCATAAATATTGCCGATCGAAGAAAGGATGGATTTGGTTTCAAATCATTACTCAAATTATTTGAACATAAAAATCTTTTTTTATTTAAAGGGCCTGATGATTTTTTTTTCCGTTTCTGATTTTAAAATATCCATAGGATTACCGAGTATTATAATCAGTTGGAGACTTCCTTACGCAACGACCTTGTAATGAAATTTAATAACAAAAAAAGTGTTATTTTGAAATACTTTGAACGTATAAAATTACTTTTAAAAAAAAGGAACCTATGATTTTCTTTTCTTTTTTTGCCTTAAAATGTTTTTTGTGGTATTTACAAACCAGCATAGTTGACAAATCCTTTTGCAATTATTGTTGCTTGAGCCTCATCGTGAATGTATTAAATCCTGAAAAAAATGGTTGAATTAATTTGATTTTTTCCAGGTGGAAAAGCAGAGGATGAACATGACTCTGAAAACTCAGCAGAGTGAGGAGGCGAAAACAGAGTATGCGAACCAATTGCAGAAAACGAACGAAATGCAGACTCTGCATTATTTCACCGCGATGCCGGAAGTTTTCGCACATTTACAGGTCATTATTATCTTTTTAAACGAAAATAATCTTACATATCTACCTGGGATACTCGGTTCTTAACTGATGACTTGGGCATTTAAATTTATGGGCAATTGAGATTGAGAAGATTTCGATTTTAATTATAGGCGATTATAAATAAAGTAAAAGCTTGACTAGGAAAGGAATGTGATAGTCATGAGAAGTGACTTACAGAAATTAATATGTTTCGAAAAAAAAAGAGCAAAGAAATAATAAGAGAAAATAATGCTAAAATACGATGTTGCTATCTAATCGGTCATGTAAAATTAAATATAATAGCGGGTTAGAAATTTAATTAATTTTTTAATTAATTAATTTAATTTGAGGAAGTAGAATAATAAATATTAATATTTATAAAAGACAATACAATAATTTATTTTACAAGATGATTCTGAGTATATGAAAAATTAGACACTTTACGGATATTGGCGTTAGAAATTGAACTATTCGAATCAAAATTTAAAAAATATTTTGAATTTCAAAATAACTTTAAATTAATGGGTTGAAAATTTAAATACTTTTATTTCATTTTTAGCCGACTCAATTTTTATATTCTTTAATTTAAAAAACAACTATTTCTTAATATTTAGCAATATTTTTTTTCTTTTCATTTAAAATCAGCAATAATAAATCAAATATTCAAAACTAAACAATTTGAAACTTAATTAATTTCAAATAGAAAGTCGTGAATCATTTTAATTCCCGAGTGAAAAAAATCTTTGTACGTCACAATTTTAATTGTTACAGTTTAAAAATAATTTAACGTCTCTTTTGAAAAATTCATGCTTTAAAAAATGTTTTTTAATCGTTGAATTTTTAATTATTCTATTTTAAATGACTTGTCATGATATAATTTTGAACATTTACACATTTATTGATTCATTTTTTAAATTAATTAAAAATATGTAAAGTAATTATTATTCGAAAATTAAATATAAATTATAATTCAATCAATCAAATTATTAATTTTCTAAAACTTCAGTTTAAAAAGTTTAAAAGTGTAGTTGACACTTTTTCTGTCTTGACTGAAAATTCAACAATTTTGATCGAAAATTCAAGTTTTTGGTTTAAAATGAACTTTTTCATTGAAAATTCATATTTTTTGCTTAAAAATTCAACTGTGTTTACGAAAGTTCATCTATTTTGTTTTGAAACTTTAACTACTTTCGAAGAAAATCAAACTATACGGTTGAAAAGTACTTTCTTTTTGCTGAAAATAAATATTTTATGATTTAAAACTGAACTGTTTGGTGTAAAATTTCAGTAGTTTGTAACTTTTTCTTACTTTACTGAAAAATCTTGATTGAAAATTCCACTCTTTTGTTGAAAGCTTGTCTTTTTCGTTTGAAAATTCATCCTATTTGATTAAATTTGACTGTTTTTGATTTGAAATCAAAATATCAACTATCTCATTTTTTATTGCGAATTCTTCTTTTTTGTTTGAGAACAATGTACTTGACTAAAAGTTGAACTACTTTGTTAAATATAAATTTTTTAAATTTAAGAATTCATATTTTTAGTTCAAATCTAATCTCTTTTGTTGAAAATTAAAGTGCTTTGTTAAAAATTTCATTATTTAGCTTAAAATTTAATTATTTTCTCCGAAATTCAACAATTTTTGTAGAAAATTCAACTTTTTGATTAAAAATTAAACTGTTTGTTAAAAATTCATATTTTTTTATTAAAATTTTACTGTTTCGAAGAAATTTCAACTTTTTTGTTTGAATATTAATATGTTTTGGTTTGGGTTTCAAGTATTTTGTTGAAAATTCGTCTTTTTTAATTGAATTTAACTGTTTTTTTATTTAAAATAAATAAATAAATAAATTTTTTGGTTTTTTGGAAGTTAAACTAAGTTATTAAATATTCGAATTTTTTGTTGAACATTTTTTATTGAAAATGTATATTTTTTAGTTTACAATTCAACTGTTTGTTGGAGAATTAATTTATTTTGTTGAAAATTCGTCTGTTTTGTACGTAATTTTTAGTTTTCAAACATTTTTTGCTAGTTATGCTAATTCATTTTCAAAATTCCCTGTTTTTCCTTGACTAATTTTTCATTTTCCTTGATCATTAATATTCAAATACCGCAGAATTTTAATCTTGTAATATTTTTAACATTCTATCTTTTATAAACAGAATACACATGTTTTTAGATAATAATTTTTAATTGATTAATTTATTTAAAATAAAAAATATCTTTTCTACAATAAAATATGACTTTTCAACAAAATACTTAAATTTACAACAAAATAATTAAATTTTGAACATAATAGTTGAATTTGCAATCTCAACAAAAAAATTACCAACAAAAAAGTGTCATAGTGTATATTTCAATACTAAAAGATGAAAATTTATTCCAACAAATTTTTTTTAATTCAAAAAGCTAATATTAAACAATTTAAGATTTTACACTCAAGAATGAAATTAAAGTTTATCTAAATTGTTAAACTTTCAATCGAAAAAACAAATTTTTTCCAAAAAATTAAATTTTCAAACAGAAAATATTATTTGTCAGCAAAATAATTTTCCATAAAACTGATACATTTTATGCAACAAAAATGACATTTTAAACCAAAAAATTATTTTTTTACCAAAAAATAAGAATTTTAAACTAAAAAAGATCAATATTAAAAATGGAAAAGTTACATTTTCAGTTAAAAAATTAATTTTAAACAAAAAAAAGGTCCCACTAAAGAGTTAAATTTTTAACCAAAGGCATAAGCCTTCAATCAAAAAAATAAATTTTTATCAATGTGGTTTAACTTTTACGCAAGTAGTTGAATTTCCAATCGAAAAAGATTCATTTTCAACATAGTAGTTAAAATTTCAACCAAAAAAATGAATTTTCAAATAAAAACATAAATCTTTCAGAGAAAAAAAAGTGATTTCTTAACAAATTGAATCCACCAAATTCTTTAAACAAAATACTTGAATATTCAAACAAAAACGAATTATTTTTGACCAAAAAGATGCATTTTCATTTTAAATCTTACATTTCTACTCAATCAAATGAGTTTTTAAAACAAAAAGAAAAATTTTAAGAAAACATAGTTGAATTTTCTGTTAAAAAAGGTTTTAATTGACTTTTCACGATCAACATATGAATTTTTCAACAAGAAAAAAATTTTCTACCAAAAAAAACTCAATTTCCAATCCAAAAAGAGGAATTTTTAACAAAAAAATGGGGAATTCTCTACTAAATAGTTGCATTATATCCAAAAAGATGAAATTTTTCTTAAATTAGATGAATGTTTATTTATTTTTTTTTTTTATTCAAAAATCTAGTTGAATTTTTTAACAGAAAATAAATCCCAAAATAGTTGAATTCTCTACCAAATGGTTGCATTTTTATTTTTATGGAAGAAAGATGAAATTTTTACTAAAACAGATGAATTTTTAATAAAAAACGACACCTTTTTTTAAGTTGAACTTTCACCCTGAAAATATTCAGTTCATTTTTCAACGCCAAAATATAAATTTTAATCAAAAATAAATTTATAATGAAATTGTTCAATTTTCAACAAGAAATTAGAATTTCCAACTAAAAAATATGTTTGTTTTTTTAAACAAAAGCCTGTAATTGTCTACCAAACATTTCCATTTTTATCGAATAAAGTTCGAAATTCTTTTGTTTACATGTGCATTTTCATCCAGAATAGATTTCTGTTTTCTTTTCAAAACCAAAATATTAAGTTTAAACAAAAAGGCTGATTTTTTTTAAACAACGTAATTTTTTTTAAGTATGACTTCAAAAAAATTGTTGAATTTTCTAGCTAACATTTGCAGTTGTATTCAGGAAAGATGAACTTTCTTCTAAATCAGATTATTTTATTTTTTTTACTTCAAAATAATAGTTAAATTATTATCCAAAGAAGATTCCAGTTCACTTTTCAACACCAAAATAAAAATTTCAAACAATAAGTTCATTTTCTGATAAATAGTCGAATTTTTAACCGAAAAGTATGACTTTTTAAAAAGATTGTTAAATTTTAATTCAAACAGTTGCATTTTTGTCCAAGTAAAATGAAAATTCTGCTAAAACAGGTGAATTTTGAAATCAAAAAGACAAATTTTCAGAAAAAATGGTTCTCATCGAAAAAAGATTTCAGCAAAAAGTTATCAACAACAAAACATAAATTTTAAACAAAAGGGTTAATGTTCTACGAAAATAGCTGCATTTTTAACTAACAAGAAAAACAATTTTTTTTTAAACTCAATTGATTTTGCAACAAAAAAGACTTCTTTTTTTTTAAATTGTGCAATTTTCAACCAAATAATAAAATGTATTTAGAACCAAAAAATTTATTTTTAATAAAAAGAACGAATATTCTACAAAACAGTTGAATTTTCAACCACATAGTTAAATTTTCCATCAAATTTTTTAATTAATTTTCTCATCAAAATATAAAAAAAAGAAATATATAAATTGTTTGGTTGCAGGTTTATCATTTTAATTGAAAAGTAATTTCTTTGGTTAAATATTGAAATATTTTGTTGAAAATTGCTTTTTTTTTCTTTTTTGAAGATCCATAATTTTAGTCTAAAATATAATTATTTGGTTAAAAATTAATTTTTTAAACTGAAAATTAAATTATATTAGTTGTAGAAGATTCATCATTTTAGTTGAAAATCTTTTTTCTTATTGGAATTCTTTTCTTAATTTCCATGTAGGCATCTCTTTAATTCTCCCAATTATTGAATATTAAATGTTCAAAATTTATTATTTTTTTATTCAAAATTGATTTTTTATTTGAAAATTAAATTTTCTGTTTATTGAGATTAATTAAAACTTTGTCAGCTGGATTGTCAAACCAGAGTTATCGAAAAAACTTTTTTTTTGGTTATGCATAAAATAAATAAATAAATAAATTTTGAACAAATTATATAAATTTTCAACTACTAAATATACTTTTAACAATATGATTTTAAAATTTAAGGAGTTTGAATTAGATTAAAATCCAAATTAAAAATCCTATTTAACGTCCAATAATCTTTTCATTTTCCTTCTCATTTTTCTTTCCTCTTTTTTATTTTTGTCGGAAAATTAATTTTTTTAAATAAATTTTTTAGCTTACAATAGGATTTTTTAAATATTTTTTGTGTGTTTGTTCATTGTGGTCCAAATTTTGTCGTTGGATTCTTGTTTTTTTTTTTAACAGGAGTTTGCATCAATGTGATTTTAGTCCGAATTTGAATTGATTAATTTTTAGTTTACATTTTTTTCCTTTCTATTTTTTATTTTCTAAAAGCGTTTTGGTGTCCTCTAAAGTCCGTTTGCTACCGATAAAGTTTAACACATTTGGTGGATTCTTCTAAATTTCTTTGATAATTAATTTTTTTGTTGAAAATTGCACTATTTGTTTTAAAATTTATTTTTGCAGGTTGAAAATTCAACAATGTTGTTGAAAACTGACCTGTTTTGTTGAAAGTTTAATTTCGCTGTTGTTGCAATATTGAACTATTTTAATGTTTTAATTAAAATTTTGTTCCCCCGCAGGAATTGGACGAGAAGAGAATAAAAAACATGCGAAACTACATGTTAAAATCGGTGGACATCGAGCGAGCCGTCTCGCCGATAATTTCTCAGTGTCTCGACGGTATCGAAATAGCGGCTAACGAGATCAATGAAAAAACGGATATGTTTTTAGTGATCGAACGCTACAAAAGTGGATTTCAGCCTCCTGGTGATTTCCCCTTCGAGGACCTCTCCGTCGCAAGAACCTACGATAGTAATAGTCAATTGTCTCAACCTGTTATGCAGCCAATTCACAATCACCTCACAGTTAAAGGCACCGTTTCCGGTGGCAAAATCAAAAAAAGGGTCGGGATCTTCAATCTGTTTGGCAGTAATAAGGTACAAGATTTAAAAAAAAAAATATATATATATATATATTTTTGCCTCAATTTTATAGCCTTTATAATAGCGGTTTCTGGATTAATCTAGAATTTAGAAGAAGAAAAAAAAACAGCACAGCCGCATTTCTTTTAGAGACGCACTTTACTGCATGTTATTTATTTATGGTCTGCTCTTCATTTTTTTTTTTTTCTATTGAGAACCGAATACTCGGTCTTTGAATCTGATTTGGTGGAGGTATTTAATTTGAAATGAATTTCCGGTTCAGGCCTCGAACTCACGACATTATTGAGTTATTGACAGTGTTTGATACTTTTTTTTTTTAGCGACGAAACTATTTTAGTACTATTTCGAGAGAGAAAAATGTAACTTAGGACGACACTATTTAATCATAAATTTTAACTAATTGCACTGTTTTTATTTCTGTTTCTTACAAAATATTAGGGAACTTCTTTGCTGATTAACTAAAATAATATGTCCTCCATCTTAACTAATGATAACATAAAAGATTGATTTTCGACAAAAAAATAAGAATTTTCAACAAATTAAATCAATTTTCAACCAAAAAGATTAGTTTTTTTTACCAAAAGTTCAATTTTTTGACAAAAAATTAATTATAAACAAAATACGTAAATTTTTTATTAAGTAGTTGAATTTTAAACTAGGAAGAATAAAATTCGACCAGAAAGACGTATATTCAATAAAATGCATAAATTTTTAACAAACTAGTTTAATTTTCAACCAAGAAGATTGATTTTCTGGAACAAATACGAATTTTCAACAAATTACATAAATTTTCAACCATAAGATGATTATTGATCACAAAAATTCAATTTTCTACAAAAAAATGAACTGTAAACAAAATAGATAAATTTTTTATCAAATAGTTGAATTTTCTACTAGAAAAGACCAATTTTGAATAAAATACATGAATTTTTAATAAACTAGTTGAACTTGAAATCAAAAAGATTGATTTTCTACAAAAAAGAAGAATTTTTAACAAATTAAATCAATTTTCAACCCAAAAGATTAGTTTTTTCCCAAAAGTTCAATTTTTTGACAAAAAATTAATTATAAACAAAATACGTAATTTTTTAATTAAATAGTTGAATTTTGAACCAAGAAGATTAAAATTCTACCAGAAAGGCGAATATTCAATAAAATGAATAAATTTTCAACAAATTAAATAAATTTTCAACCGAAAAGATAAGTTTTCTTCACAAAAGTTTAGTTTTCTACAACAACAAAAAATTAATTGTAAACAAAATACATAAATTTTTTGTCAAATAGTTGAATTTTCTACCAGAAAAGACAAATTTTGAAGAAAATACATGAATTTTTAGTAAACTAGTTGAATTTAAAACCAAAAAGTTTAATTTTCGACAACAACAAAAAATAAATTGTAAACAAAATACATAAATTTTTTGTCAAATAGTTGAATTTTCTACCAGAAAAGACAAATTTTGAAGAAAATACATGAAATTTTAATAAACTAGTTGAATTTGAAACCAAAAATATTAGCTTTTTCCCAAAAGTTCAATTTTTTGACAAAAAATTAATTATAAACAAAATACGTAAATTTTTAATTAAATAGTTGAATTTTGAACAAAGAAGATTAAAATTCTACCAGAAAGGCGAATATTCAATAAAATGAATGAATTTTTAACAAACTAGTTGACTTTTCAAACAAAAAGATTGACTTTCTACAAAAAAGACGAATTTTCAACAAATTAAATAAATTTTCATCTGAAAAGATAAGTTTTTTCCCCAAAATTTCAATTTTCTACAAAAACAAAAGTTAACTATCAGCAAACTGCATAACTTTTAACCAAATAGTTGAATTTTCAACTAAAAGTCTAAATTTTCTACCAGAAAAAAAAAACAATTTTTAACAAATTACATACATTTTTAACCAAAATGATGAATTTTTAATACAAAAGTTTAATTTTCTTGTAAAAAAATTAGTTATAAACAAAATACGTAAATTTTTTATTTAATAGTTGAATTTTGAGCAAAGAAGATTAAAATTCTACCAGAAAGGCGAATATTCAATAAAATGAATGAATTTTTAACAAACTAGTTGACTTTTCAACCGAAAAGATTGACTTTCTACAAAAAAGACGAATTTTCAACAAATTAAATAAATTTTAAACCGAACAAATAAGTTTTCATCACAAAAGTTTAGTTTTCTACAACAACAAAAAATGAATTGTAAACAAAATACATACATTTTTTGTCAAATAGTTGAATTTTCTACCAGAAAAGATAAATTTTGAAGAAAATACATGAATTTTTAATAAACTAGTTGAATTTGTAAATTTTTAATTAAATAGTTGAATTTTTAACTAAGAAGATTAAAGTTCTACCAGAAAGTCGAATATTCAACGAAATTAATGAATTTTTAACAAACTAGTTGACTTTTCAACCAAAAAGACTGATTTTCTACCAAAAAGACGAATTTTCAACAAATTAAATAAATTTTCTACAACAAACAATGAATTGTAAACAAAATACATACATTTTTTGTCAAACAGTTAAACTTTCTACTAGAAAAGACAAATTTTGAACAAAATACATGAATTTTTAATAAACTAGTTGAATTTGCAACTAAAAAGATTGATTTTCTACAAAAAATAAGAATTTTCAGCAAATTAAATAAATTTTTAACCAAAAAGATCAGTTTTTTCCCCAAAATTTCAATTTTTTACAAAAACAAAAATTAACTGTCAACAAACTGCATAACTGTTAACCAAATAGTTAAATTTTCAACCAAAAGTATAAATTTTCTACAAGAAAAAAACGAATTTTTAACAAATTACATACATTTTCAACCAAAATGATGAATTTTTATTAAAAAAGTTTTTTTTGTCAAAAAAATGCTTATAAATAAAATACGTAAATTTTTTATTGAATAGTTAAATTTTGAACTTAGAAAATTAAAATTTTACCAGAAAGACGAATATTCAATAAAATGAATGAATATTTAACAAACTAGTTGAATTTTTAACGAAAAAGATTGATTTTCTACAAAAAGACGAATTTCTAACAAATTAAATAAATTTTCAATCAAAAAGATCAGTTTTTTCCCAAAAGTTCAATTTTCTACCAAAAAATTAACGATGAACAAAAAGTGCATAACTTTTAACTAAATAGTTGCATTTTCAACCAAAAGTATTAATTTTCTTCCAGAAACAAACTAATTTTCAACAAATTACAAAAATTTTCAACCAGAAAGAGAAAAGTTTTCATCACAAAAATGTAATTTTCTGCAACAACAAAAAATGAATTATAAACAAAATACATAAATTTGTTATAAAATAGTTAGATTTTCTAACGGAAAAGATGAATTTTGAATAAAGTACATGAATTTTTAATAAACTAGTTGAATTTGCGACCAAAAAAATTGGTTTTCTACAACAAATACGAATTTTCAAAAAATTACATAAATTTCCAACCATAAGATCAATTTTGATCATAAAAGTTTAATTTTACAAAACAAAATAATGAACTATAAACAAAATACATAAATTTGTTATCAAATAGTTGAATTTTCTACCAGAAAAGACGAATTTCCAATAAACTACATAGCGTTTCATCGAAATAGTTCAATCTTAAACCAAAAAGATTTTTTTTCTACCAAAAAGGCGAATTTTTAACAAAATAAATTCATTTGTAATAAACTAAGTTGAATTTTTAACCAAAAAGATTAATTTTTTACCAGGAAAAAACGAAATTTTAACATAATGTATGAATTTTTAACCAAGTAGTTGAATTTTCAGCCAATAACATTAATTTTCTACTAAAAAGGCGAATTTTAAACATTAGAAATTAATTTTTTGACCAAATAGTTAAAATTTCAATAAAAATATTGGTTTTCTACCCAAATAAAGACTTAATCAAATGGCACCAATGTTAAAACAGAAATATGAATTTCGAAACACAAAAGTTTATTTTTCTATAAAAAAATTAATTATAAACAAAATTCATAAATTTTTAACGAAATAGTTGAATTTTCACCAAAAAGATTGATTTTCTACCAAAAAGACGAATTTCCAACAAACTACATAAATTTTTAACTTAATAGTTTGAACAATGAATGTGACGTTTGTTCAAATTTAATTTGATTAATTTTTAGCTTATATTTTTCCTTTTCTAAATTTTTTTTAACCAAACAGTAGTATTTTTAAACTAAAAAAGATCAATTTTTCACCAAAAATAGAGAAGTTTGTTTGTCATTTAAGATAATTAATTTTCAATCTAAAAAAAGAAGAATTTTCTACAAAACAGTTGTATTTACAGCCCAAAAATATTAATTTAAAAACAGAAGACAAAAACGAAAATTTCCACAAAATACATCTATTTTAAACCATATGGTTGAATTTTCTACAAAAAAAAACCAATAATTTTCAGCAAAACTCATAAATTTTTAGCCAAATAATTAAATTAGCTACCAAATTGTCAAAAATAGAAAGTTTCTACAAAAAAGTTGATTTTCAATCAAAATAGTTACTTTTTTAAGGGGCCGATTAATTTTTATCCAGACAGTTGCATATTTAAACAAAAAAGGTAAAAATTCTACAGAAAGAGATAAATTTTAAAACCAGATAAATGCAATTGCAACAAAATAGTTAAATTTTCAAGCAAAAAACAAAAAAAAATTTGTTTGTCAAGAAAGAAAAATTATTTCCTTGAAATTGTTGAATTTTTAAACCAGAAGGGCGAATTTTCAAGAAAGTAGTTTTAATTTTCAACCGAGAAGTCTCGATTTTTCAACAAAATTGTTGCATTTTTAACAAATTAATTCAATTTTGAACCAAATAATACAATTTTTAACCAAAGGAGATTAATTCTCAACTAAAAACATAGTAGTATGCTTTTAAATTAAAACGAATGAACTTTCAATCAAGAATACTTCGATTTTTTATTGTGTACTATTAGAAATTCTTCTCGCATTTAAATGGAAAAACGAGAAAAAGAGGGAAATGGAAAAGAATGTAAAGTCTGCGATAAATAAATAAGAATTTTGATTATTTACAGATTAAAGAATAACTTTTAAAATAAATACTGAAGTTTATTTTTATTGCTTTTGAAATATCAAGTTAAAAAACTGGAAATTATTTTTAAAAAATAAAGTTAATTGATCTTATTAATTAATTTTCTTTTGCACTATTTTTTTCAATTTTTTGACACTATTTACACTGTTTTTTATCTCTGAAGTGAGTCCGAAGCCTGTTATTTAGAAGTTGAGTGTTCGTTTCTGATTTATTTCAGTCTTCTCTGGTTTAAATTATTATTTTTTTAATTATTTCGTATTAGGTAAAAAAAATAAACGTTGGAAATTTTTTTTCTTTTTCAAACAAAAGAAAATCCGTGAAAAAATTTAATCTAAATCCGATGAAATCTTGCACTTTTAGCCTAATTTTTTTATGAAACATTTCATGAAAAAATTTATAGATATATTTTTTGAGGTAATTAAATTTTTTTCTAATAATAAAGACTTGTAGTATACCTAGACTTGTCTATATTTTTATTCGAATTTATTGGTACCATATACATCGTTCTTTAATTACTTTTATATTTATTTGATGATAAATTAAAAAATACGAAATGAACAGGAATAAAAATTATGTGGTGCAAATTTTCATCCGATTGGATTACGTTTTGATTGGGATTTTATTTTTTTCCAAAGAGAACAAGAGTTTCCAGAATGACAACGAATTTTTCCAACTAGGCGATTTTTGCACCACTGTTAGGCAATAGCGATTTAAATCTGGAATTTAATTTTCAAAAAACCGTCAGTTTTTAACCAATTAAAATTTTTTTTATAATTAAAGAGGATTAAATTCGTAATAAACTTACTAAGCGATATTTTCAACTTTTACTATTCTTAACCTTTTTTTTTTTTTAGTAAACAAAGTTACAAAAAGGGTAATTTTTCAGAAATTGTTTTTTTCTCAGCTCTTAAGCCTTATATGTATAATTTTGTTGGCATAAACAAATTTCTTAAACAAATAAACCATTTTTATAATTTTTCAGAAAAAAAATTCTTTTCCATGTATTAAATTATCTTCTCAAACCTAACTAACCTACAGAAAATTGCAAATGTTAAATATTTTGGTTTGTTGTAAATAACTTAAATTAAAAAATAGAACTTTTTCATTCTTTTTTTGGGAAAAATGTTTTTTCTCTATTGTATATATTTCAGAATATTTTACTAGCCTTATTAGGCTGCAAATTATTATTTAGACTTAACATTTAGCTTTGTTATAAATGAATGAAATTTAAAAATTGAAAATTTAAATCCTTTATTTTGCGGACATTTTCTCTCTGAAAAAAATCTTTTCTTACTTGTTGAGCTATTAAAAATATACAACAAATGATACAAAAATGACGCAGAAGAACTTTTTCAGCAAAAAGAGGATTAAAATGTTTGTTATTAACTTAAATTGTTTATAACAAAGCTAAATTGCAAGTGTTAGCAATATTATACAGCATAATAAATATTATAAACTATTGTGATACATAAAAGATGCAACAGAATTTTTTTGTTCACAGAAAAAAATGATTAAAATGGTCTATTTGTTAATTTAAATTATATATGCCAAAATTGAAGATGATGGCCAAAATATTTAAGCGTTATGAACAAAACCAAAATAATTTTCTTCAAAATACACTTTTTTGTAAACTTTTTCAGGAAATAGACTAAAAAGTAAAAAAAAAACGCTTCGTTAAGAATTTAATTCTCTTTAATTTAAAAAGAAATCGGATTTTTACCATTGTGCAGTGATAGGGTGGCCGTTGGACCGGGAAACCGGGAATTTTACAAATTTTTAGAAGAAAAATCTGTCCACGTTCGATTTCAACAGGTTTTAAATAATTAATTGAATTTTTATGTTTTTCAATTATGCTATTATTTATCTTACAATGCGTAATTAAAAATTTTCCATTTAAAATTTATATTTTTAAGCTTACATTTTTAATTTAAAGAATTTTTAAATGCTTTCTTAAAGACTAGAACAAATAAAAAATAAGGGCCTTTGATGTTGAAAATTTTGGATAAAAACATTTTATATGATGAATTAATAATTTTGTTAAATTTATCTGTACTTTAAATAATAAAAAGTGAACAAATACGATTTGTCAAAACGATTTTAAACCAGTTCAAAATTTAAGAATTTTCATATTTTAACGTTAAAACTCAAACGATTTCAATTTGAAAGTCTTAGTTATTAAACAAATTTGATCGTGTGACTGAAAGTTTATAAACTATTTTCGACTCAATAATAACTTCATAATAATATATTCTTAATTAAAGGATTTTATTATTAAATATTTAGGAATATTTGAATTTTTATTTAAGACAAGTAAATTAAAACCAAATATTTAAAAGTAAAGAATATTTAACTGAATTGTTTGACATAGAAAATGGAATTGTTAAAAATTCGAAAAATGCTTAATTTATGAGTGAAATTTTTCAATTCTGATGTATAATTTACACATGAACATTTGTTAAAAAATTTTAGTAATTTTTAGAGATATTTAGAAATTTTAAAAAGATAAAAAATTATCATGCAATTTTTGATTTGTTTTCTTAAAATCTTCCAGAATCTTTTTTGAAAATTTTGTTTAAATCTTTGAAAAACTTTTTAAATATTCTCTTAAAATAATTTTTAAAAATGAAATTTTTTAAAAAATTTTCCTAGAAATCTTAAGAAAAGGTTTTTATTCTTTTGAAGCCTTTCACAATTCTTGAAAAGAATCTCATTTTTTGTTTAAAATCTGCGTAACATTTTGTTTTATATTAGGCTATCATTTCAAGTTTTACATTAAGTTTTAATCTTTCCAAAACTTCTACATATCTCTCGAAAATTACTGAAATTTCGCCTACAAATAATAAATGTTCAATTGTTATTTATAGATCAAAATTGTAAAGAAATTTTCTAAAATTTGCAGGATTTTCTGAAAATTATAGAAAAAATTCAATTCATTTTGACAGATATTTAGAAGTTCTGAAGAAATTTCCGAAATAATTTTAAATTTAAAAGAAATTTAAAACAACTTCTAGATTTCTCAAGATTTTGAAATAAAATTTTGAAGCTTTCCAAGGATGTTTAAATTATTTAAAAAGAAAATAATTGAATTTCTAATTTAAAAAGTGTTCAGTTAACATTTTTTCAAATTTTTGATGTTTCTAGCTTAAAATTCCTTAAAATTATATAATTTTGAAAATTTTAAAGTTCATTGATTGATTTTTTAACTTAGAGCCTTGAAAATAATAACGTGAATTAATATTTTTTTTTATATTGAAAAATGTTAGTACCTTTAATTTTATATCCGTAAATTTCAATTTTAAAAATTCCAAAATTTAACAGTTCCACTTTGAGTGCTTTCATTTGCAGCTCAGTTTTTATTACCTCAAGTGAAAAAGTTTTTAGCCTCAGAGTTTCATTTTTTTAATTTCATTGACCGTGAAAAATGTTTACGAACCGGGAAAAAACTGGGAATTTATTTCGTCGATTAAAACGGCCACCCTGAGTGAGTGTCAAATATTGTTTTTCAAAATGATTTATAATCCGTAGACTTTGCCTATTTTTGTGCACATTTAGTAAATTTTATAATCAAACATAGATAAATTAGTTGGAAAAAAAATCTTTGTACGTTTTTCTAAGTACATGTATAAAAAAAAGCATCTCAATTTGTTTTGTATGATTTCTTTTAATTTGATGGATGGTTCGATCTGCCCGTGATCTGTCTTGTATGCAATCAACCACGGGATGTAAATTTGGATGCAAATTTCGAAAATAGTAAGTACTTGGTCCTTGCCTGTGTTTGCTTGTTGGCAATTTTTTTCCCACGTGTGTCTCAAAAAAACGCACTTGCGAATGCGAATGCTGCTTCATTTTATTATCGTCTTCAGTTATGAGAAAAATAGGAAATGGAGATTGGTACACACTGGATAGCAGTATATACTGGATTATGCAAATTTTTTCATAATATAAATTATACGAATTTACTCAAAAAATTTTTTTTCTACAAGTCTAAACAAATTATTTTGTTTAAAAATAATTAGAGTGGATAATTATTATTCATATTATGAAAAATTTACATTATCCAGTGTCTACTAGTCTCCCAAGTATGAATCGAATTCCCTAAATAAATTTACTGAAGTAAAAATAAGTTAAACTTTGATAGTTAGATTATTTAGTTAATGTTGTTGGGTTTAGAAATTGGTTTAGTTTGCATCCTTAATGTACAGCAAAATTTCTTGACATCCGCTGAATGACACGCTTTTGTGATTTGTTTCATGCGAACGACAGAAGTTGATCGAGGTGTGCATATCTTTAAAGGTCTGTCTTTTTATTTACAATACTCTTATTAAGTCAGATTTAAGTGTTTTTGTTTTTTTTTTTCCAGAATTAAGTTTATCAGATTACATTTTTTTTGTTCTATAATCTCTTTTTTAATAATCAAATTACTAACAAATGTACAGTTTTGCTTAAATAATATTCCCTAAAGCTTACTAGAATTAACCCGAAAATTGGAGACTCGCATTCTCTATGCTTTTTTTGCTTTTTCGAGCTTTTTTGCGCCACAGCGATGGAATTTTTTTCTCTATTAGCAATATTTTAGGGGAGACTCGTGCAGCTTGAATAGGAGGGCATACTGGATAATGTAAATTTTCTCACAATATGAATAATGTGAGAAAACATTTTTTTTCTTTTACAAGAAGCAGGCCCCGAACTCACGACACTATTTAGATTATTTTACTACTATTTCGAAGAAAAATTACAGTCAAGTCACTTTTTCTTAAAAAATAGTTTTTTAAACTTCTTCACTAATTGGCTGTAATTTTTCTCAAATGCTGATTAGGGGCCGTCCAAAATGATGAATTTTCAATGAAATTTTTATATTTTCAACCAAAAAGATGTATTCTCAACAAATTACTGAAATTTTCCACAATTCAGTTTACTTTTTTTAAAGAATTGTTGTATTTTCAAGGTAAAGAAAACTACAAATTCTCTGCATTTTTCACACAAATAATTCTAGTTAGTATTTAAACCAAAAAAGATTTTAATTTTAAATTAAAAACAGTTGAATATAACAAAAAAAAATAGGATTTTTAAAAAAACTATTTGAATCTTCAACTAAAGAAGAGGTTAATTGTTAACCCTACAGTAAAATTTTTAACAAAAAATAATAATTTTCTACCAAGAAATACTAATTATTAAAAAAAATACTAAAAAATATATAATTTCAACAAAAAATGGACTAGTTAAATTTTCAGTTAGAGCCAAAAATTAAAAAAAAAAGGTCGAATTTTCAACAAAAATAGTAAAGCTTGCAAACGCAGAGATGAATTTTGAACTAAAATGATTGATCTTCAACCTAAAACATTAGTTTTTAACAATTAAGCAGTTCAATTTTCAAGCCCAAGAGATGAATTCTCAACAAAGCAGTTGCATCTTCAATCTGCAAATACGAATTTTCAACCAAATACTGGAATCCTCAATTAAAACAGATTAATTTTTAACTATACATTGAATATTTAATGAAAAAAAATATTTTCTATCTAATGATACGAATTGTAAACCAAATAGTTTAATTTTCAACTAAGAATATTCACGTTCTTTAAAAAAAGATGAATTTTTAACAAAATACATAATTTTTAACCAAATAGTTGAATTTTCTACCAAAAAATAAGAATTTTCAACAAATTACATACACTTTCAACTAAATATTTTGAACAATGGATGTAATGTTAATCCAAATTTTATTTTATTATTTTGTAGACTATGTTTTTTTTTGTTTCGAAACATTTTGAACTAAATAATTGCATTTTTGAGCTAAGGAAAATAAATGTTTAAAAAAATGATGTAGAGTAATTTTTATTGCAGAGAATTAATTTTTAATAAAAAAAACGAATTTTCTACAAAACAATTTAATTTTATACCAATTGTAAAGTTTTCAAGTAAAAAAGACAATTTTTCTATAAAATATTTTAACTTTCAACCCGACAATATGAATTTTGGAGAAAAACAAATTATTTGACAAACGATCAGTTGCGTTTTCAACAAAATAGTTAAATTTTCACCTAAAAAATTGTTTTTATTTCAAAAACACAATAGTTTCAACTAAAATAAAAAACGTTTAACAAAAAAAAAGATTTTTTAAGAAAGTAGTTCAACACTTAACCAAGAAATTGAATTTTTAATCTAAAAAGATAAATTTGAATCAGATAATTTTCAACTAAACAGTTGCAATTTTAACCAAAAAATTGATTTTCTTGCAAAAAATACGTGTTTTAAAATACATCGATTTTCGACCAAGTAGTTTAATTTTCTTCCAAATCATTTACTTTTCGGCCTGAAAATACGATTTTGATTTTAGATAACAGTTTTAATTTTAAACTAAGAAATGTGAATTTTTAACAACAAAATTATTTTTTAATTGAAACAGTTCATTTTTTAACCATACAGTGGCATTTTTAACATAAAAAATGAAATTTTTACAGAAAGAGATAAATTATCAAGTCCAAAAAATGATTTTTCTATAACAAAAAATATTTTAGTCAAAAAAGAAACGAAATTTTAATCAAACTGTTGAATTTTCAACAAAATCATTCAATTTTGAATCGAATAATAAACATTTTATAGTTAAAAAGATGAATTTTTAACGAAAAATTTCATAGTAGACTTTTTAACCGAAAAGAATTAGCTTTCAACCAAAAATAGATGGATTTTCTTATTAGGTTCTATTACTTCAGTTCGAATTTAAATGGACAATTGAGAAAAAGGGAAAAGGCTGAAGTTTGCGATAAATAAATAGAAATTTTGATCATTTATAGACAAAGAAAAACATTTTAAACGAAAACTAATGTTCATTTTTAATACTTTAAAAAATGTTGCGAACAATATTTTGTTTGATAAAACGATTCTAAATTAAACGTAATTTAAACTAAGTGTCTGCAAATTTTCTCAGAAATTTTAAACATTTTAAAATGAATAGAATTTTTCCTACAGTTTTGGAAATCTCTTAAAACCTTTTTTAAATATTGTGTTAAAATAATTTTTCTACATGAAAAATCATTTTTAATTTTTCTAGGAATTTTTCTAGGAATATTAAGAAAATGTTTTTATTCTTTTGGAGCCTTTCACAATTCTTAAAAAGCTTCTAAATTTTTGTTTGGAATTTGATGTCATTTGAAGTTCTAAATTAATTTGGAATCTTTTTAAAAATTCGAATTATCTCTTAAAATTACTCTAATTTTCTCTACAAATAATAAGTGTTCAGTTTCAATTCGCAGGATTTTCTAGAAGTTGTAGGAAAAATTTAATTATTTTTGAAAGTTATTTAGAAATTCTGAACAAATTTCAAAAATAATTTTAAATTTTAAGTTGAAAGAAATTTAGATTTTTAATTTTTCTAGTTTAAAATAACTTAATATAATTTTGAACATTTTTAAAGTGCATTGATTGTAAGTTATTGGGATTTTGCATACAAGATTGTTGATTTGAAAAACTTTTAAACTTCAATTTTAAAACCTTAAAAGTCAAGACTGAAAACTTCTCAATTTTTGATTTTTATTTGAAGCTTATATTTTTAATTTAAATAATTTTAACGTGCAGCCTTGGAGACTTGAACAATTAAAAATTTAAAAACTTTGAAGATGGAAATTTTAGATAAAAAAATTTTTTATTTTATCAACTGTAAATATAAATAAATAATTTTTAAAATGGATCAGTACTTTCAGTATTAAAAATTGAACAATAATTGATTTTATAAAACGATTCTAAATCCGTTGAATGTTAAAGAATTTCCAGATTCACAATTAATTCGTAATTAAAGGCTTTTATTAAATTAAAAATATTGTTTCAGTCTAAATTATTCAATTTTTAATCCATTTAATTAAAAAAATATAATAAAAAGAATAGTTATTTAATATTTATCAATATTTGACTTATAATTTAAGACGACTAAATTGAAGCCAAACATTTAAAAGTAAATAAATTAAAACTTAATTGTTTGGCATAGAAAACTTTGAAATGTTAAAATTTCGAAAAGTTTTTAACATTTTAACGTTACAAATTTTATTGTTCTACTTAATAAAATGTTTAATGTGTAAGCGAAATTGTCGAATTTTGATGTGTAAATAATAATTGTACAGAAATTATTATTTGAATAAAAATTTGAGTAATTTTAAGAGCTATTTAGAAAACTTAAAATGATATCAAGTAATTTAAACGGAGTTTTTGAAAAAAAAATTTCAGAACTTCTAAACATTTTTTAAACTGAATACAATTTTTCCTAAAATTTTGAGAAAATCCTAAATTTGGTTTAAAAATCCTTAAATTCTTCCCGGGTCTTTTTTTAATATTATCGGAAATCCCTTAAAATCTTTTTGAATATTCTGTTAAAATAATTTTTCTAAATGAATCATTTCCAATTTTCCTAGTAATTTTAAGAAAATGATTTTATTCATTTGGAACCTTTCACAATTCGTAAAAAATCTCTAAATTTTTTGTAAGCTGCAAAAATATACATTTTGTTTTAAATTAGGTTTTGAGTATTTGCACCGAAATTTCGTTAAAATTATTTGAAATCATTTCAAGTTTTAAATTAATTTTTAATCTTTTTGACATTTCTAAATATCTATTAAAATTCCTCTGATTGTTTCCACAAATAATAAGTCTTCAATTGTTTCAAGGATGCTTAAACTATTAAAAATGAAAATAATTTAAATTATAATTTAAGAACTTTTAATGTGAAAGAATTTAAATTTAAAAATATTTAATGGCCTAATATAACTGAATAATATAATTCTGAGAATTTTTAAAGTTCATTGATTGATTCTTTAATTTAGAGTATTGAAAATTTTAACCTGGATTTATATTTTTGGAACTTAATCTAAATCTTTGAACTCTATAATTTATGAATGACAAAAATTCTTAATTTTGCAGTTTAAGTTCATTAAACTTGAAATTATTCAGTTGCAAAGTGTTAATAGTTTATAGTGTAAATTATTGAACAATTGAATATAAAATTTTTTGATTTAAAAACTTTTAAACTTTAATTTTAAAAGTTAAAAATCCAAGAGTTCCACTTTGAATGTTTTAGTTTGTTGTTTATTTTTTATTACTTGTACTTTTACTGTTTAGCTTTAAATTTTTTTAATTTTATTGACCGAGAAAAATATTTGCAAAACCGGAAAAGGACCGGGAATCTTGTTCTTTGATTAAAACGATCACCATGATTTATATATTTTTCTTATATTTTTAAATACTTAAAAAATCAAAATAATTTTTTTTCCAAAAAGGACCTGAAATAAATTCAGTTGGATAATTATACTCGAAAGACTTTGAGCGAATAATCAGATTTTTTTATTTTTAAATATTTTGTACAAAAAAATCCCATTTTTACTTTAGTATAGAGTTCGATTTTTTAAATTGTATTGGCCGGGACGAATTTTTGCGAACTGGGGAAAACCCGGTAATTTTTTTCTTCGATTAAAAGGGTCAGGCTGAAGTTATCATTTTGCTGAAAATGATTTCGAGTGGATGACAAAATTATTATTTGTGTTATGAAAAATTGACAGTATCCAGTGTGTTCTCGTATCCAGTATGTACGAGTCTCCCCTATGTGAAACTGATTTGAATAAATTTTTCGTAGAACAATGTGCCTGGATATGGTGACGGTGCTAAGGAGGATTGTAGTGATTTGCCTCCGAATCAGAGGAAAAAGAGGTTGCAACAAAGGCTGGATGAAATTCAGGCGAAAATTCAGCAGGAAACGGCGGCGAGAGACGGTCTTATGAAAATGAAGGGCGTTTATGAACAGAATCCTGCTCTTGGCGATCCGATGACTGTCGAAAGTCAATTGAATCAGTCGAGTAATAAGCTCGATAAATTGGGGGCGGAATTAATCAAATTTCAGGGGTATCTAGAAGAGGCGATGAAGGCGGGAGTCAGTTTGTCCAGGTAAAATATATTATGTAAATCACTATTTTTTGACCAAAAAAAAAAAGTTCTCCTGATGCCAATTTTTTTTTTATTCCTTTTAAATATATTTTCCAAACTTTGATAATTAGGACGTGGTTTTTGATTAAAATTTTTTTCCTTGAATAATAATTTTTCTTGCTGAAATTATGTACTTTTGATTTCAAAATTCATCTCTTTTTTTGTAGAAATGTCAACCTATTTAGTTAATAATGTAACTTTTTCATTAAAACCTAATTGTTTGGTTTAAAATTAATTATTTGTTGAAAATGGATATTTTCAGGGCGAAAGTTAATCTGTTCGGAAGATAACTCGTACTTTTTTTCTCGAAACGTCAAGGATTTGGTAGAAAATTAAACTGTTTACTTAAAAGTTGAAAAAATTTGTTAAAAATTAACTTTTTTTAGTTGAAAATTCATCTATTTGTTTAAAATTTCCTTTAAAAATTCAAATATTTAGTTGAACATTCATGTATTCTGTCAAAAATTAATCTATTTTGGTAGAAAATTAATCTTCGTGAAAGATGTACTACTTTTTTGGTTGAAAATTTATTTCTGGGGTTAAACATTTTTTTTATTAAAAATTAATATTATAACTGAAAATATAACTATTCCATTTTTTGGTCTTATAAAAATGAACTTTTTTGGTTGAAAATTAAATTATTTGTTAGAAAGTTAAACTACTTTGTTAATAACTTTTTTTTTAATTCATCATTTTAGGTAAAAATTAATTTCTTTGGTTAAAAAATCGTTTTTTTTTTGCTTGAAAATTAATGTTTTTAACTGAATATTTAATCATTTCATTTTCTGTTGAAAATTGATGTTTTCTAGTTGAAAATTCGACTATTTGTTTGAAAATTCCTTGAAAAATCTAAATATTTAGCTGAAAATTAATGTATTTTATTTAAAATTAATGACTTTTGGTTGAAAATGAATCCTGTTCGTTAAAAATCTATCTTTTTGGTTTAAAATTAATTTATTAGGTTGAAAATTAGGTGTTTTAGAATTGAAAATTGATTTATTTATCTGAAAATTTAACTATTCCAATTTATGGGCGAAAATTGATCTTATTTAGAAGAAATTTAATCTTATTCGGTTAAAAAAATGAAACTGTCTAATTAAAAATTAACCTGTTTCGGTTGAAAATTGCCTTTTTTGTCGAAGTCAGATTTTGGGGTTGAAAATTCATCTCTTGTGAAGAAAATTCGTACTTTTTTTTAAATTAAACAATTTGGGATTAAATGAAACTATTTGGACAAAAGTTGAACTATTTTGTAAAGAATTACTTTTTTTCAGTTGTACATACATAATTTTAGTTGAAAATTGGACTGTTTGTTTGAAAATTTATTGAAAAATACAAATATTTAACTGAAAATTCATGTATTTTGTTAGAAATTAATCTCTTTTGGTAGAAAACGAATCCTGTTCATTGAACATTGATATTTCTGGATGAAAAATCCTTTTTTTTATTCAAAATTAATTTTTTTATCTCAAAATTTTAGCATTCCATTTTTTGATGAAAAAAATCTTTTTTTAATAGAAATTTAATATTTTTTTGTTAAAAATGCAAGTTCCTAATTAAAAAGTATCATATTTTAATTGAAAATTAACTTTTTATTGAAAATTTACATTCTGGGATTGAAAGTTCATTTGCTCTGAAGATGACTCGTGCTTCGCGAAAAATGTTCAATTAAAATTTATTTTATTTTTATTAAAATTTATTATTTTTTTATTGAAAATTTATCTTCTAGGTTAAAAATTTAACTTTTTGGTTAAAAATTGAATTATTTCTTAGAAATCAAACTGCTTTGTAGAAAGATTTTAGTTGAATTTTTTTACTGAAAAATATCAATTTCCAACGAAAAATGGAATCATAAAATTTTCAGTTAAACCCCCCCCCCCCTCCCAAGAAATTTCCACAAATTATTTGCATTAAAAAAAATAATGAATTTTTAGCAAAGGAATTTAACTGTCACTCAATTATTTAAAAAAAAAGTTGTAACCAAAAATAGTTGGATTTTCAAAAAATACAAAGAATTTAGAACTAATTTGTCAATTTCCTAAGATTCAATTTAAAATTGAACAAAAAAATTAATTTTTAACAAAGTAGTTCAACTTTTAATTAAGTAGTTAAATTTTTCATCAAAAACGATGAAATTTCCACTAAAAGAGACGAAATTTCAACAAAATAATTTAATTTCAACAACAAAAAATTTCCGTGAAAAAAAAAAGAAAAAGTCAACTAAATAAAAAAATGTTAAGCCAAAAAAGTACCATTTTTGTGCAAAGAATTTAAATTTTCAACACAAAATTAGAATAGTTTCATCAATAAATAAATTCTTCGAAATTTCATGCTAAAATTTAAACATTCAAAAATGTATTGTTTTAAAATAACAAATTTGGATTCAAGTGTGATGAAATTATTTTTAAAAATGTTAAAATACAACTACTATAATAATTTTAGAATTATAAAAAATCTGTTAGAAATGATCAACATTTTATTTGATTTATTTATCTAATATTTTAATATACTGTTTTATCTCAAATTTTTACACTATCCCTTACCTTGAATTTTGATTTCTTGCGCAAATAAGAGATTTAAAATATCTTTTTCTTTTATTTTTTATATTTTTTTTTTTAGTCCAAGTCAAGTTCAGCGAAAGCCGACAACGAACGGTTCAGTGACAAGACCACTGAGTTCGAGAAGATCGAGTCATTCAGGGGGAGAAGAAAGTCTTTCGAGGTCGGCCTCAGATTCTAGTGTAAGCAACACGAATGCCAATCAACAGGATAATAAAAAAAGCGCACCTGGAACACCACAACCAACGCACGGGTTAGTAGACATTTTTATATATTTATATAATTCATTCAGTTTTTATATTATTATACATGGAATTTTATTATTATTATTATTATTTTATTATTTTTATCTTTAGTCATTCTGATATTATGTAACTCAAAATTTAATATTAAAAGCCTTAATAGTTTTGAATTTAATAATTTTATATCGTAACTATAAAAGCGATTTCGCATTAAAAACCTTAAACTATTTAAAATTAATACACCAGTAAATTAATAATTTCGGTGAATTTTTAATTTTTCCATTTTGTTTTAATTTTTTTAATGATTTTGCAGTTATAACTGAATTGTTTAATCTCGAAAGGTATAATTAACGATTTGGAAATTATAAATTTTGAAGCTATTTAAACTCACTTTAAATAATTGAAATTTTAATGGGTTTGAGTATAAAAAGTTATAATATCACAATTTTTTGTGATTACATTTTTTTTCATTTTTACTGTTCCCCATTTAAAATCACTATTTATTTTGAAAGTTTTTTTTTTAAGAATAATTCAATTCATTTTTTGAGTTTAGAAAATTGGTCCAATCAGCAATGTTAAATTATAATTTTCTTATTATGTAATAACAATGAAAAATTCAAGAATAATCAAAAGCTTTTCTTTTGAAAGATTTAAGAAACAGATTTTCAATATTAAATTGTTAAAACTTAAATACTTTAAATTTAGAATTATTCAAATTCAAGTTTACAAATTTTAAATTTCCAAAATTGGTATTTTAAAATATTCCATTTTCAACGTTTTGACATTGTCCTATTTTCGAAATTATTAATTATTGTGTCAAAAAATTTTAAAACATAAATTTTTAAAAATTGGCCTCATAATGAATTTTTAAATTTGCACAAAAAATTATTTGTCCTATTTATTGTCCCTTACAATTAATAACGTAGTTTATGGACGATCCGTAATTTTCAAGGATGATTTAGAATCAAGAGGAGACCAACATACAGTAGTTAAACATTAATTAAAAATAATAATTTATAATTTATTTAGTAATTTACACACTATTTCTTTTCATAAATTAAAATTAACGCGAGAAAAATTTGTAATGAATTATTTCCGGTTTAAATAGACTTAGTTCCATTTATATTTTTAAACCCCATAGCCCAGAGTCTCGGAAAAATGAATATTGTAAAAATATATATGAAAATGAATTGCGTATAATAAATAATAATGCTGAAAGAAACGTCCGGGTCCCTGAGACCCGTTCTAGCACTTGAGGGTTAATTATTGTAGGAAAAATAAAAAATTTAATTAATGATTATCTGCAGTAAGGTGGACTACTCTCTTACCTGTTTATTTATTTATTTAATTATTTTTCTAAATAAATTGTTTGGTCTCGAGGTATAATAAGGGGAAGCTAGATAGGATCGAGGGCTTGTCCTGGGACTTAGATTATATTAGATTAGATTAGGAATTTGATTTAGACTCTTTCGCTTTACACTACTGATGCACAGTTCCACGAACAGCCCGGAGTCTGGCCTCGGAACTTCGCGGACGTCACTTCCTGGCAGTGGAGAAGAATATTATGTCGATGAAGTGGACGCTCAACCACCTCTTGGAACTTGCAGAGCTCTCTATGCCTTCGATGGTAAGCAAAATATATTAAATATCCAATACATCAGTATTTAAAGAAGTCAGGAGTTAACGTCTTTCAAATTTACCCCTCAAAAAAAGGGGGGAAATAGATTAATTTTTAAATAAATAGTTCAATTTTAAACTAAAAAATTACGTTTTAATGATATAGTTGATGTTTTTTTTTTTTTTTAACAAAAAGTGTAATTTTCTGCCAAGAAGATTAACTTTCTACAAAAAAAGCGAATCTTTAACCAAATTCATGCATTTTTGAACGAATAGTTAAATTTTCAACTCTTTTCATAAATCTGCAACCAAAAAAGATCAATTATGAGTTGAAAATGTTATAGTATCTCAACGAATAAAGCTTTAATTTAAAGTGAAAAATAGTTATTATTATTTGTACCCTCAATCGAAAATTATTACTTTTCAGTCAATTATATTTTTAACAAAAAAGACGAATTTCGACTAAAAAAGACAAAGTTTTAATCAAATATTTAGATTCTTAACTAAATTGTGTAATTTTCAACCAAGAAAGTTAAAGGAATCTTCAACAAAATGCAATGAGAAAAAATGAATTTTCAACAGAATAGTTAAATTTTCATGTCACTTAGTAAATCTTTAAACAAAAAACTTAAATTTTGAGCGGAAAATGTAATATTTGGTATCGCAACAAAGAAAGGCTTTAATTTAAAGCAAGAACATTTGAATTTCAGCAAAAAAGACAAATTTTCAATTGTATTCTGAAAATTTTTACTAATAAATACTAGTTTTTAACAAAAAAGACGAATTTTCAAGTAAAAATAATCCAGTTTTAATAAAATAGTTGAATTTTTGTCAAAATAGTGTAATTTTCAACCAAGAAGGTTAACTTTTTATAACAGAAAAAACGAATCTTCAACAAAATGCATGCTTTTCAAACAAATATTTACATTTTAAACAAAAAAAAAAGAATTTTCAACAAAACAGTTCAATTTTCATGTCACTTAGTAAATCTTTAAACAAAAAACTTAAATTTTGAGCGAAAAATGTAATATTTGGTATCGCAACAAAGAAAGGTTTTAATTTAAAGCAAAAACATTTGAATTTCACCAAAAAAGGCCAATTTTCAATTAAATTCTGGAAATTTTCACTGATAAATACGATTTTTTAACCAGATCGTTAAATTTTCAACTAAAAATTGTAAAGTTTTAATAAAATTGTTAAATTTTTATCCAAATAGTTGACTTTTCAACCAATAACATTAATTGTCGACATAATACATACATTTTGAACAAAATAGTTAAATTTTCAAATAAAAAAGGTCAATTTTTAAAGAAAAAAAATACATTTTTAACAAAATAATTAAATATTCAATCAAAGAATTGTCAACTAAATTGATGAATTTGCAACAAAAAATTTATTCTCAATTTTTGCCAAAATACATATACGCTCAACCAAAAAAATAGAACAATACTTTTTAATTAATTACATTTTCAACAAAAAAAAAAAAAGACGAATTTTCAACAACATACATGAATTGTCAACTTAAAAAAGATAAGATTTCAACAAAATAGTTCAATTTTAATCTAAATAGTGTAATTTTTAACCAAGAAGAATAATTTTTTGTTAAAAAAAAAACGAATTTTCAATAAAATACATAATTTTTCAAATTATTAAATTGTCAAATAAAAAAAAAAAAATTCAAAGAAAAAAAGAAACGAATTTTTAATTAAATATTTAAATTTTCAACAAAAGAGATGGACTTTCAACTAAATCGATGAATCTTAAACAAAAAATATGAATTCTGTACGAAAAAATGTAATAGTTGGTATTCAAACAAAAAAAGGTTTTAAATTTAAATAAAAAACAGTTGAATTTAAACAAAAAATACAAATTTTTAACAAAATGCTTGAACAATTAACCAAAAAATATTAATTTGCAACCAAATAATTACATTTTGAACCAAAAAATATCAAATTCCCACAAAAAAAGACGAATTTTCAATAAAAGAGTCAAATTTTCAACAAAAAAAAAAAAAGATTTCTAATCAGGATAGAGTTTTTTTTAATAGTTAAGTGGCTGACAAAAGAGATGAATCTTTAACCAAATAACAATATGCATTTAAAAAAAAGTAATTTAAATTTCAACCAAGCAGTTGAAGTTGACAAAATAAGGCGAATTTTTAACAAAATACTTGAAACCTCAAGAGAAAAATATTCTTTTTCAACCAAATAATTACATTTTTAACCGGAAAATGTGAAATCTCCATAAAAAATAATAATTTTAAACAAAATAATTGAATTTTAACCAAAAAATATTTGTATTGTATATTGAAAACTGTTGCATTTAACTAAAAAAGACGAATTTTCAATTAGAGGATTCAATTTCCAACTACAAAAAAGATTATTCAGTCAAAAAAACAAATCAAAATAGTTAAATTTTCATCAAAAGAGATGAATATTCAAACAAAAAAATTAATTTTAAACAAATTATTTCAACTTTCAACTACGTAGTTGAATTTTCAAGAAAAGGGAGAATTTTCGAAAAAGTGTTTAAGTCTTGTACCAAAATAGAATAATTTTCAACTCAACATTTACATTTTTAATAAAAAATTACATTTCCAATAAAAGAAATGAAAACTAAAAAGACAAATTTACCAAATAGACAGATTTTTTACTAAGGTGAGAAAAAAATTTTACAAACTGTTTAATTTTCTAGAAGAAAAAAAATTCTACACAGTACAGTAATTTTTTTAAATTAAAAAAAAAAACACAAAATTTTAACAATATAGTTAAAGTTTGAACCGAAGATACAAATTTTCAAAAAAAATCTTTTAATGCTTAATCAAGACTGATAATTTTGAGAGATATTTAGGAGTTTTGAAAACATTAAAAATTAGTTAAAAATTTGAAATGATTTAAAGTAATTTAAACGAAGTGTGTTAACATTTTTTTCAGAACTTCTAAATATATTTAATAATTATTCGAAGTTTTCCTACGATTTTTGAAAAATTCTGCAAAAAAAAATCCTTAAAATCTTCCTAGTTCTTTTTTGATCATTTTGAAAATCTCTTAAAATGTTTTAAAATTTTCTGTTACAATAATTTTTGAAAATGAAAAACCATCAAAAATTTTCCTAGGAATCTTAAGAAAATGTTTCTATTTTTTGAATACCTTTCACAATTCCTCAAAATATTCTCAATTTGTTCTAAAATTCTAAAATTCTTCTAGACTTCTCAAGGTATTGAAAAAAAATGTTAAAGGTTTTCAAGGATTAAACTATTTAAAATGAAATTAATTTAACTTTTTAAACTTCTTCTTTAACTGATAAGTTAAAAAAAAGTTATTTTTCAATTCTTAATGTGTCTAGCTTAAAATGACTGAAAATGTTTTTGGAACTCAATCTGAATTTTTGAACTACAATTTATAAAAGTTCTAAATTTTGCATTTTTATCTGCATTTCATTTAAAGTTGTTCAATGGAAATTCATTCATTTTATACGTATAAATTAATGAGCAATTCAATACTCAATTTTTGAATTGAAAAACTTTTAAACTTCAATTTTAAAAGTTTAAAATTCAAGAGTTACACTTTGATTGCTTAAATTTGTTGTGTATTGTTTATTACTTCAAATGGAAAAATTATTAGAATAGAGCTCGATTTTTTAATTTTATTGACCGTGAAAAATGTTTGCAAACCGGGAATTTAAAATATTTCTAAAACATTGCAAAACATTTTCAAAATTGTAAAAAACAAATCCAGAAGATTTAAAGACAATTTGAGGAACAATTCCATTCAATTGAAAATATATTTTGGAATTTTAGAAGTTTTTAAAATATTTTAAGCCTGAGAGATTTCAAAAAATGTATCAAATATTTAAAAATTTTTTCAAAAAGCTTAAAAGTCCAAAAGATCTTTTAAACTGGCTTAAATTTTACCTGAAATTTGGTAAAATTCTGTAAAATAGAAAAAATATTACAAATTTTCTAGATACTTTTTTATATATCTATAATTTTCAACAAAAACTTTATGAATTTTTTCGAGAAACTTAAACAAATTATATTTATGTAACCTTAAAGCAAATAAAGAAACAACCTATTATTTTTTTTCTTGAGTGATACATTTTGTTTAGCTGAAAATACAAAAATTATGTTTTAAAAAAATCATCTTGGTTTAAAACTTCATCTATGTGTGTGGAAATTTTTTTTTCTTTTTTTTAAGTAAAATTGCAACTTATTTGGTCTGAAAATTAAAATATTTTTTTGGTGAGGATTGAACTTTTTTGTTAAACATTTGTCTCTTTGAATGAATTCAACTTTTTTTATTTAACACCACAATATTTTTTAGTTATAATATAAAAAATAATATTGTTTGTTGAAAACTGATTTTTGTTGTTTAAAAATTCGACTTCTAGGTTAAAATTAAACTACTTTATTAAAAATTAACCTGTTGGGTTGACAAATTCATCATTTTACTTCAAAATTGATTTTTTGGTCAGAAATTTAACTTTGTTGAAAACTTGTCTTCTTTCGTTGATAATTCATTTTGCTTGGGGATTCAACTATTTTGTTCAAAATTATTTTTTTATAGAATCAACTGTTTTTAATTATAAATATCAACTATTAAATTTTTCGTTAAAAATAATCTTCTTTGATTACAAATTTAATTACTTGGCTAGAGATCAAAATAGTTCCTTAAAAATGATTTTTCTGGTTGAAGATTCATAGTTTTAGTTAAAAATTCATCTGTTTGGTTGAAACTGGAAATATTTGATTGAAAGTTCGTATTTTTGTATGAATTCAACTCTTTTTGATTTAACATTCAAATATTTTTTGATTTTAATATGAATGATTTAATTTTCCGTTGAGAATTAATTTTTGTTGTTAAAATATCAAATATTTTGATAAAAAATTTAACAATCTGCTGAAAAATAAACTTTGTTGAAAATTCATATTTTCGGATCCTGGATTCTATTTTTATTGGTTGAAAATTCGTCTCTTTTGGTACAAATTAAATCCTTTTTGTTACAAAAAAAAACTGTTTGGTAGAAAATTAATTTTCTTGGTTGAGGATTCAACAGTTTTGTTAAAAATTCGTCTTTTTTGGTAGAAATCCAATTCTATTTGTAAAAAAAAAAAATTTTGGCAGAAAACTAATTTTCTTGGTTGAGGATTCAACAGTTTTTATGAAAATTCCTCTTTTTGGTAAAAATTCAATCCTTTTTGTTAACAAAAATGAAAAATAAAACTGTGATAGAACTAATTTTCTTGGTTGAGGATTCAACAGTTTTGTTCAAAATTCATGTTTTTTGGTAGAAATTAAATCCTTTTGTTAAAAAAAAAAAGGTTTGGTAGAAAACTAGTTTTCTTGATTGAGGATTTAACAGCTTTGTTAAAAATTCGTCTTTTTTGGTAAAAATTCAATTCTTTTTGTAAAAAAAAATATTTGGTAGAAAACTAATTTTCTTGGTTGAGGATTCAACAGTTTTGTTAAAAATTCGTCTTTTTTTATAGAAATTCAATTCTTTTTGTTAAAAAAATAAATTTAAAAAAAAACGGTTTGGTAGAAAACTTATTTTCTTGGTTGAGGATTCAACAGTTTTGTTAAAAATTCCTCTTTTTTGGTAGAAATTAAATCCTTTTTGTTAACAAAAAAAAAATAAAACTTTTTGATAGAGAGCTAATTTTCTTGGATGAGGGTTCAACAGTTTTATTAAAAATTCGTCTTTTTTGGTAGAAATTCAATTCTTTTTGTAAAAAAAAAATCTTTTGTAGAAAACTAATTTTCTTGGTAGAGGATTCAACAGTTTTGTTAAAAGTTCGTCTTTTTCGGTAGAAATTCAATTCTTTTTGTTAAA
>NC_046665.1:110797654-110798896 GCF_010883055.1 Belonocnema kinseyi | reverse complement strand
AAAATCTTTTGTAGAAAACTAATTTTCTTGGTAGAGGATTCAACAGTTTTGTTAAAAGTTCGTCTTTTTCGGTAGAAATTCAATTCTTTTTGTTAAAAAAAAATGTTTGGTAGGAAATTAATTTTCGTAGTTGAGGATTCAACAGTTTTGTTAAAAATTCATCTTTTTGGTAGAAATTCAATCCTTTTTGTTAACAAAAATAAAAAATAAAACTGATAGAGCACTAATTTTCTTGGTTGAGGATTCAACAGTTTTGTTAAAAATTCGTCTTTTTTGGTAGAAATTCAATCCTTTTTGTTAACAAAAATAAAAAAAATAAATCTTTTTGATAAAGAACTAATTTTCTTGGTAGAGGATTCAACAGTTTTGTTAAAAATTCGTCTTTTTTGGTAGAAATTAAATTCTTTTTGTTAAAAAAAAATAAAAAAACGGTTTGGTAGTAAACTCTTGGTTGAGGATTCAACAGTTTTGTTAAAAATTCGTCTTTTTTGGTAGATATCCAATTCTATTTGCAAGCAAAAATTTTTGGTAGAAAACTAATTTTCTTGGTTGAGGATTCAACAGTTTTTATGAAAATTCCTCTTTTTGGTAAAAATTCAATCCTTTTTGTTAACAAAAATAAAAAATAAAACTTTTTGATAGAGAACTAATTTTCTTGGTTGAGGATTTAACAGTTTTGTTCAAAATTCGTGTTTTTTGGTAGAAATTAAATCCTTTTTGTTAAAAAAAAAACGGTTTGGTAGAAAACTAGTTTTCTTGATTGAGGATTCAAAAGCTTTGTTAAAAATTCGTCTTTTTTGGTAAAAATTCAATTCTTTTTGTAAAAAAAAAAAATATTTGGTAGAAAACTAATTTTCTTGGTTGAGGATTCAACAGTTTTGTTAAAAATTCGTCTTTTTTGGTAGAAATTCAATTATTTTTGTTAAAAAATAAATAAAAAACGGTTTGGTAGAAAACTTATTTTCTTGGTTGAGGATTCAACAGTTTTGTTAAAAATTCCTCTTTTTTGGTAGAAATTAAATCCTTTTTGTTAACAAAAAAAAAAAAAAACTTTTTGATAGAGAGCTAATTTTCTTAGTTGAGGATTCAACAGTTTTATTAAAAATTCGTCTTTTTTGGTAGAAATTCAATTCTTTTTGTAAAAAAAAATCTTTTGTAGAAAACTAATTTTCTTGGTAGAGGATTCAACAGTTTTGTTAAAAGTTCGTCTTTTTCGGTAGAAATTCAATTCTTTTTGTTAAA
>NC_046665.1:110791434-110797554 GCF_010883055.1 Belonocnema kinseyi | reverse complement strand
AAAATCTTTTGTAGAAAACTAATTTTCTTGGTAGAGGATTCAACAGTTTTGTTAAAAGTTCGTCTTTTTCGGTAGAAATTCAATTCTTTTTGTTAAAAAAAATGTTTGGTAGGAAACTAAATTTCGTGGTTGAGGATTCAACAGTTTTATTCAAAATTCGTCCTTTTTGGTAGAAGTTAAATTCTTTTTGTTAAAAATGTAATTATTTTCTTGAAAATTCACTTCCTTCGGTAAAAATTTAATTTTTTGTTTGTTAAAAATATAACTGTATGGTAGAAAATTAATCTTTTTGGTTGAAAACTCATCTGTTTTGTTGAAAATGCATCTCTTTGGCAGAAAACTTAAGTATGTTTTAAAAAATGCAACATATTTCGACTTTTAAAATCTAAGGAATATATGTACCTTGTTATTATTAAAAATATTTTATTCCAAATTTTCGATTAAAAACTTCTCTTCTCCTGTTTTTTATTATTATTCTTTTTTTTTTATTTTATTTTTTGTTTGTCAAGAATTTCCTGGTTTAATAATAAATTTGTGTGTCAGGAATTAGCGAAGGATCGATACCGATGTACGATGGCGAGGAACTCTACATGATAGAATTGGATGCGGGCGACGGCTGGACCCGAGTGCGTCGAATGTCTCAGCCAATCGAGGGATTCGTCCCGACAACTTACATCGAGTGTCGTCCCTACGACACCTAGCCATTGAAAAAAGGGTCCTTAAATTAGACAAACAAAAAAGGTCCCAAAAACTAAATTCCACACGTACTAAGCAGATCAATTTCACTGAGAAAAAGTAAAGAAGGAATTTTCTCCACTTCCAAGCGATCTCTTCAGGGCCTACGAACAAAACAACAAATAAAAAATAACAACAGGAAACATCAACAGCAAGAAGAAGAAAAGAAAAAAGTAGAAACCGAAGCACCGCCGGCTCGGCTTTAATAAAAGTGATACTCTTTTTTTATTCCAGCCCTAAAAAATCCAGATTTTTCACTCTGGATTTTATTATTCCACGTGCCACGAAATTTCCTGGAACAAGCAAAAAAAAAAAAAAGAAAAGAAAGAAAGAAAGAAAGAAAAAGACTCGTGCAATATTCGGAGATGCAAAATCTGGCAGAGTTGTTCACACTGAACAGAAGCTCCTCAACAATTATCGAGCTCTTTTTATTTTTAAACTAAGGCCTGTACATATTGTCGAATGGTTTACAAGAAACGAGAGAAAATGTATGAATGAGTTGATATGGTCGAGATTATTTTTTAGAAAATTGCGAGCTTTTCACGAGGATTCGACAAGTTTTTAGATTTCCGTACAAACAATTTTATAATGCTTTGAATATTATTTCAAACGTTTGTTTTTTTTTTTTTTTTATACATAATTTTGTGAAGCTTTCAGTTTTTTTTTTTTTCCAATTTCTGAAGGCATTAAAAAACAAACAAAGAAAACTCGTGCACAGATTTGTTTTTTAGGGGGCGCGTCAATTTGCAAAATCATCTCGTCAGAATTATTTATCCTGATTATTATCGAAATCCAATTGCCATTTTAACGAATTGATTTTGATTTTTTTTTTCGTTTACTTGTGTGAATTGGAATAAATAAAAATGAGGCGCAAATATGAAATTTCGAATTTGAAGGGCAAATTGACGATGGTCCCCGTTTTTAGGAAAACAGCCATTGCGCATTGCTCATTGAAAGTCCTCGAATTTCGAAGTGCAACGCTAGTCAAGGTGAGGGTCGTTGAATTTTAGAAATACTAGAAAATAGTGGGAAAACTGTCTCCATCGAACTCACCCTTGCGGAAGAGGATTGTGTATAGCGACTAGCGTATTTGTTTGAAAAGACTCGTAATTTCGTGAAATATTTCGAGCAAAACGATAGCTCCTTGTTAAAAAAAATTAAATTACATTTTTTTGTGTGATTCTGTCTCGAAAAGTACGTTTGAAATTATCACGTGAGTAATTTAAACTCTCTGGTTTTGTATAGTTTTTAGAATTATAATTCTCGGAATTTTCTTTTATTCCATAATTTCTATCAAGGATTTTGTTACTCTGTATTACCAAAAATTGTTGAATTCACTGAACTGCTTGGATTTGCTTAATTTACTTGACTGAGTTTCTTAAATTTCCGGACTTTTTTGAATATTTTAAATTCTGGAAATTTGTTGGATTTTTCGGAATTTTTTTTTTTTTTTTGAATTTGTTGTTTAAGAAAATTTTAAGATGCTGGGAATTTCGATAATTCCACGAATTCAGGGAATTCTAAGAACAAATTCACAGGCTAACATGCTCTGGAAACAGGGAAATAGATTAATTTTTAATCTAATTGATTAATTTTTAACCAAAAATATTGAGTTTTTATTTTTTTTTTAAATTTAATTTTTAACCAAATACATGCATTTCCGATCAAAAAGATTAATTTTATATCGAAAACATGAATTTTGAACAAAATACATGAATTTTTCAACCAAATTGTAGAATTTTCAACCAAATAGATGAATTTTCAATCAAAGAGAGTAATTTTCTTTCAAAAAAAGAAGAATTTTTAACAAAACAGTTGATTTTTCAATAAGAAAACATGAATTACAAATGAAAAACGTGAAAATTGATATTTCAAAAGAAAGAATATTAATTTTAAATTCTTTCAATTAAAAAAAAAAATTAAGGAAATTCGAAAAATCTAGGAATTTTCCACAAAATAGTTGGCTTTTCAATAAGAAAACATGAATTATCAATGAAAAATGTGATAGTTGATATTCAAAAAAGAATGTGCATTTTAAATTCTCTAAATTCAAACAAATTGAGGAAATTCGAGGAATCTAGAGAATTCAGAAAATTCGAGGTCAGAAAATTCATGTTTTTCGGTAAAAAATTCAATTACTTGGTTCAAAAATTCAGTCATTCAGTGAAAAATGCATTTTTATGGTTAAAAATTTAAGTATTTTGTTTAAAATTCGACATATATTTTCTTTAAAATCGATTTTTTTTTGGTTGAAAATTTAATTACGTGGTTGAAGTACTTTTTTAAAAATGTTTTTTTTTGTTGATGATTTAACTATTTTGTGTAAAATTCATTTTTTTAAAGTGTAAATTAAACTATTACATTTTTCGTTGAAAACGTATTTTTTGTGGTGGAATTTTATATCTATTCGGATGAAAAATGTTTTTTCTCCTTGTTTGAAAATACCTTTTTTATCTAAAAATTAAAATATTTCATTCTTGAATGAAAATTAATAGTTTTTAGAAAACAATTCAACAATTTGTTTTAAAATTGGGGTAATTTATTACAAATTTCACTTTTTTTGTATAAAATAAATCTTCTCGATTAAAAATGTAACTGCTTGTTTAAAAGTTGAAATACTTTAATTTTATTAGTTTAAAATCTATCTCCCTGGTTAAAATTTTTTCTATTTTAGTTGAATATTCAACCATTTGATTCGAAAATCATGTATTACGTTGAAAAATCATCGTTTTTCGTTGAAAATTAATCTTCTAGGTAGAAAAATAATTTTTTTGTTTGGAAAAAAATATATTTTAGTTGAAAATTATATTTTTTGTTGAGAATTCATAATACTTGTTTGAAAATTGAACTACTCTGTTGAAAATTTATTTGATTAGTTGAAAATCTGTATTTTTTAGTAGAAAATTCCAAGAATACGGGAAATTCTTAATGTTTAGGGAATTCTGAGAATTTAGATAATTGAGGGAATTTCAGAAATTCATATAATCCAAGGAATTCAGAAAATTTCAAGGACTTAAAAATAATTCTAGGAATTCAAATAAATTATAAGAGCTCAAGGAATACAGAGATTTTGGAGGAATTTAGATAGTTCTGGAAATTCGGAGGACTTAAAAATTCCAAGTGTCAAGGAAATTCTAAAAATTCAGAAAATTCTAAAAATTCAGAAAATTCCAAGAATTCGGAAAATTCCAAGAATTCAAGAAATTCTACAATTCAAACAATTCTAAAAATTCAGAACATTCAAAGAAATCGGGAAGTTGTATAAATTGCAAGAATTAAGGAAATTCTAAAAATTCCGAAAAATCCAAGAATTCGGAAAACTCCAAGAATCCAGGAAATTCTAAAATTCAAACAATTTCAAGGATTAAAGAAATTCAGAAAATTTAAAGAATTCAGGAAATTCCAAAAATTACAAAAATTAAGGAAATTATAAACATTCAGAAAATTCCAAGAATTTGGGAAGTTGTATAAATTGAAAGAATTAAGGAAATTCTAAAAATTCGGAAAATTCCAAGAATTCAGGAAATTCTAAAATTCAAACAATTCCAAGCATTAAGGAAATTCCAAAAATTCAGGAAATTTTAAAAATCCAAAAATTAAGCAAATTCGAAAAATACCCAAGAATTTAGAAAATTCCAAGAATTCGAGAAGTTGTATAAATTACAAGAATTAAGGAAATTCACAGAATTCGGATAATTCCAAGAATTCAGGAAATTCTAAAATTCAAACAATTCGAAGCATTAAGGAAATTCCAAAAATTCAGGAAATTTGAAAAATCCAAAAATTAAGCAAATTCTGAAAATACCCAAGAATTCAGAAAATTTCAAGAATTCGGGAAGTTGTATAAATTGCAAGAATTAAGGAAATTCCAAGAATTCGGAAAATTCCAAGAATTCCGGAAATTCTAAAATTCAAATAATTCCAAGCATTAAGGAAATTCCAGAAATTCAGGAAATTTGAAAAATTCCAAAAATTAAGGAAATTCTAAAAATTCCCATGAATTCAGAAAAATCCAAGAATTCTGGAAGTTCTATAGATTGAAAAAATTAAGGAAATTCCAAAAATTCAAAGAACTCAAAAAATTAAAAAAATTCCCAGAATTAAGAAAATTCTAAAATTTAGAAATTCCAAGAAATTAGGATATTCTAAAATTTTTTAAATTCCAGAATTAAGGTAATTCAAAAAATTCAGAAAATTCCAAAAATTCAGCAAATTCTAAAATTGAAGAAATTCAAAGAATTAAGGAAATTCTAAAAATTCAGAACATTCTAAAAATCCAGAAAATTCCAAGAATTCGGAAAATTCTATAAATTACAAGAATTAGGGAAATTCTAAAAATTCTAATAACTCGGGAAATTGTAAAAGTAAAAAAATTCCAAGAATGAAGGAAATTTTTAAAATTCAGAAAATTCCAAGAATTCAGGATATTCTAAAAATCCTAAAGGAATTCAGAAGATTTCAAAAAAGGTAAAAGAATTTGAAAGAGTTAAGAAAATATTCCAAGTGATTCGAAAGAATGGAAAAAAATACATGGAATTCAAAGAACTCAAAATAATTCAAAGTAATACAAGAGAATTTAATAGAAATCACACATTTTTCTGAATTTCTTAAATTCTCTGAATAATAAGAATTCCAAGGATTACGGAATTTCAGAAAATTCCAAGAATTCAAGAATTTCAAGAAATTAAGGAAATTCTAAAAGTTCCAAGAATTTGAGAAATTCAAGTGAATTAAGGAAATTCTAAAAATTCAGAAAATTCCAAGCTAAAAGAATTTGAAAGAATTAAAAAAATATTCCGATTGTGTCAAAAGAATTGAAAAGAATACATTGACTTCAAAAAACTCAAAATAATTCAATGTAATCAAAGAGAATTTAAATGGATTTTCCAAAAATTCAGGAAATTTCAAGAATTTAAGGAATTCCAATGAGCTCACAATAATGCAATAAATTCAGATAATTCAAAGAATTTAGAAGAATTCGAACAATAGCGAGAATTTAGACAAATTCATATAACTCTCGGAAATCAGAGAAAAGAAGATTTCCAAAAGAAATTAAAATACTTGAAAATAATTAAGAGTTGAAAAGTATTCCAAGAAATTATTTAAAAAAAAAAAAATTGAAAGTATAAACATAATTTGAAAAAAATAAAAGGAATTTTAAATAATTCTAGATAATATGCTGAACCAGAGACGTACATTTTGAGATTTTTTTTTTAATATAGAGGTATCAAAATATTTGCCCTACATCCGGAATTGGTGCAAACGATTTACGTCTCGCCTTTCGCGCATTTAAGTCTCCGTGTATAATGTATATATTTCTATAAATAATACACTTAATTGTTAAAGCAAAAAATTTCGCTATGCGTCGAGATATTGAGTAATGGA
>NC_046665.1:110775995-110791424 GCF_010883055.1 Belonocnema kinseyi | reverse complement strand
TTTCGCTTCGCCCCAGTTATATTATAGAAAAACCTTGTATTTTATATACTTCCTAAAATAAATAGTAAAATAATTCGTGGACAGTTTTGCCAGCACACCGCTCATGTTTTTGAGATTACGCTGTAACTCACGATTTATATAATTTATTCGCAGTTGAATGTTTTTAGTTATTAGGCTGGTCTAAAAAAAGGTTTTATTTCTTTTTCTCAAATGGCACCCCCATAAAATGGTTTTATTTTTTTTTTTTATTTTTGCCCTCCTTAACATAAAAATTTTAATAAAATTTACATTTTATTTACAAAAACCGATTTGGGGTTTAGGGAATTTAGATAATTTCACGAATTCAAGGAATTTCGACGAAAAAATTAATTTTGAAAATAAATAATGAATTTTCAACGGGAAAAAGTATTTAAATTTTAAATTCTCTGCATTTTTTGCAATATTTTGAAGTCTTTATAATTGAAAGAAATTGTAATAATTTCATCCATTTGAAAATAATGCAGAAAAAGGTAATTAATGTTCAACCTTCATAATTAAAAGTTCAACTAAAAAATATAAATTTTTAATTGAAAGAACAACGATTTTTTAATAAAATCGTTAAATTTTGAAAAAAAAAGAATTTTTATTAACGAAGTTAAACTGCCAACACCTACTTTAATTTTCAACTAAAAAAAAAAATTTTTTGATTGGGAAAACCCGTAAATTCTGCCAAAAATCAGGGTCGATTTTTACGCAGAAAAAGCAAACATTTGATAGGAGGAGTGCTTTTTGAGAAAAAAATAGAGCCTTTTTTTGGACGATCCTACTAGTTATATATGATGACTAGTTCTAAGGGAAACGAGTTGATTCTCTTTCTCGTTTTGATAAAGAAAACGGGGAGAAAAATGTGAGAAAATGAAAGCTACGGGGAATTTAATTTATGTTGGCATCGAAATTTCGTGAAGCGAGTTTCGAATTGAAGGTGGGACATTTTTGAGTAGAAAAAATCTACTGCACAATTTCAATTTGAATATTGACTATTCAATTGAAAATTACCTGATTTTAAAAGTACTGGAAATACTTTTAAGCCTTTTTTTTTATTTTTATTTTTTTTTTGTTTTTTTTTTTTTGTTTAAATCAATTCGAAACTCGGCTTTAGGATTTTCTAATCTTATCTTTCGAAGCGGTGGTAACACTCGATGTATGTATATTTTGTGATTTTTTTATCCATTGACAAGTATTGTAGATAATTAACTGTACGACTCATTATACATTTAATTATTATTAATTGATATTGAAAAATATAGGTACTAAACCAATACAATTTGCTTTGTAAAATGATTTGATGAAACAAATCAATCCTTTCTTCGACCGTTGATATTTATTGATTTTAAATCGTAGATTTCAAATTATTTATGTCTTACGGTCCAATCGTAAATCGAAAAAATAAATATGAGTCAAAAAAACATGTTCTTCGAAACGCATGTATACTGAAACGTCAGGAAGTTTTGAAAAGAGTTTTTTCTATTAAATAAATATCTGAGTTTCGAAGAACATGTTTTTTTTGACTCATATTTATTTTTTCGATTTACGATTGGACCGTAAGACATAAATAATTTGAAATCAACAATTTGCTTTTTTTTTAATCCCTGAAATCCTGGAATTCCTTAATTTCCTGGAATTTCTTCAATTTACTGAATTCCTTCAAGTCTTCTGGATTTTTTGCATTATTTTGAAGTCCTTGGAATTCAGGGAATTTTTTAATTTAATGAAAATTTTTCTAAATTACAGGGTGGCCGCTGGACCGGAAAACCTGGAATAACGGGAACTTTATGGGACCGGGAAATGACAGTGAATTTATTTTTCAAACGTTTTTAAATAATTTCCTAAATTGTGATTTTTATAAATTATATCATTTAGTTTAGAATGCTTAATTCAAAAATCATTCACTTTAAAAATTTTCCAATTTAGATTTTTAACTTTAAACATATATTTTAATTTAAAGAATTTCAAAATGCATTTTTAAAGGTTAAAAAAATTAGAAGTTTTTAAAATCGAATATTTTTTTATGAAAAACAGGGTGGCCGCCGGACAGTTTTTAAAATAATTAAAGTGCAATTTTGAGGATTTAAACAATTAAAAATGAAAAGCATTTGAAGTTAAAATTTTTTCTATAAAAAACAGTTTTATTTTATAAACTGTAAATATAAATAAATCAATAATTTTTAAAATGGATCTGTACTCTTGAGTATAGAAATGTGAACAATAATTGATTTCACCAAATAATTCTAAATGCGTTCAAAATTTGAGAATTTCCAGATTGTATTCCTTTATATTAAATTTAATAAATAAATTTATTAATATATTGTTTCTATTAATTTTTTCAGCTTTTAAAAAATGTAAACGTACGTTTTACTATTTTCAACTTAAAAATAAATCTATAATAATATAATCATAATTAATATAATTAATTTCATTTAAATGTTTTTAATTCTAAATTCGATTATTTTATTTATTTATTATTCAATTATTCTAAATTAAATTTAATGATTACTATAATCATGGTGTAATAATAATAATAATTAAAGGTTTTTATCAAATTAAAATATTGTGAGTCTCAATTATTTAATTTTTATCCCATTTAATTTGAAATTTCTTAATGTAGAAAAAGAATAATTATTAAATATTTAGAAATATTTGATTGTTCATTTAAGATGAGTAAATTGAAACCAAATATTTAAGAGAAAACAATTTGAAACTGAATTGTTTTGCATAGAAAGCTGTTTAATTTATAACTGAAATTGTTAAATTTTGAAACATAAATAACAATTGAACACTCATTATTTGTAGAAAAAAATTGAGTAATCTTAAGATATATGTAGAAGTTTAGAAAAGATTCAAAATTAATTAAAAACTTGAAATTATTTCAAGTAATTAAAAAAAAGTGTGTTGACATTTTTATTAGAACTTCTAAATTAATTTTAAAATTAATCGAAATTTTCTTACAATTTTTGAAAATCCAGAAAATTAAGTAAAATCCTTAAAATCTTCCATGTTCTTCTTTGATCATTTTTTAAATCTCTTAAAATCTTTTTAAACTTTCTGTTGCAATAATTTTTCAAAGTGAAAAATCATTTTCAATTTTTCTAAGAATCTTAAGAAAATTGTTATTTTTTTGTAGTCTTTCACAATTCTCAAAAAAATTCTAAATTTTTTGTTTGAAATCTGCAAAAAATCTAAATTTGATTTTAAATTCGGCTGTAAGTATTTCAAATTATTTCGAGTTCTAAATTTAATTCGAAGCTTTTTAAAACTTTTAAATATCTCTTAAAATTACTCTAATATTTTTACAGATAATAAGTGTTTTATTGTTTTTTATTGTTTTTTATAAATTTAAATTTAATTTTTTTCAACTTGCAGGATCTTCTAAAAGTTATAAAAAAACTTTAATTCATTTTGAAATATATTTATAAGTTCTGACAAAAAATTCAAAAATTATTTTGAATTTGGACAAATTTAAAACCACTTCTAGATTTTTCAAGATTTTGAAATAAAATTTTAAAGCATTTGAAGGATGCCTAGACTATATAAATATAAATAATTTAACTGCTTATTCAAGAACTGTTAAAATAAAAAAAATATTTTAAAATTTTTAATGTGTCTAGATTAAAATTACTTAAAATATAATTTTGAAAATTTTTAAAGTTCATTGCTTTATTCTTTAATTTAGACTATTGAAAATGTCAACATGGATTTATATTTTTGGATCTTAATCTGAATCTTTGTACGTGAAAATTTTTGAGCATTTGAATACACAATTTTTGAATTGAAAACTTTTAAACTTCAATTTTAAAACTTCGGAATTCAAGGGTTACACTTTGAATTCTTTTTAATTTTTTGTTTATTGTTTATTACTTTATATGGAAAATGTTTAGAATAGAGTTCAATTTTTTAAATTTCGTTGGCCGTGAAAAATGTTTGCGAACCGGGAAAAAACCGGGAATTTTTTTTTTATTAAAACGGCAACCCTGAATTAATAAAAAGAATATCTACACTTGAAAGTAATTTAGTAATTAGAAAGTTTAGTAATTATTAAAATTTAAGAAATTTAAGAGATTAAAATAAAATTTTATAAACATTTTTCGCTTTTTTCAGGTTGCAAAAGGAACATTTTGTGGAGGTCACCTAAATTTGGTCGTTTGATTCTTGGTTTTATTTTGAGAAATTCTGCATGTTAGTAATAATTCATAATTTAATTATATTTCTCTGAAATTCAGTCAGTAAATTTCTGAATTCATCTAAAGTCCTTAAGTTTCCTAAATTTTGCAAATATTCTGAATTCTTTCAATTCTTCTGATTTCTTTACATTATTTTTAAGTCCTTGGGATTCAGGAAATTTTTTAATTCAATTAAAAATTCTCAAAATGAATAAAAATAATAATTTTAATTTAAATTAATTTAGTAATTTAGCAGTTTAGTAATTAATATTATCTGCTTTAGTATATTTAGAATTATTTAGAATTAAATTCTGAATTCTTTTCAATATTTTAAAATTCTTAGAATAAAGGACATTTTTTAATTTCATACAAAATTGTCTAAATTAATAAAAAGAATATCTCGAAGTGAAAGTAAGCAAGTAATTTGTAATAATTTAGCAGCTTAGAAATTGATACAATAAAAATACTCTCTGATTATTCAGAATTATTTTCAAGTCCTTGAAACTCAGAAAATCTTTTAATATAATAAAAAAATCTCTAAATTGATAAAAACAATACGAATTTAAGGAATTCAGATAATTAAAATAAGATAATTCCTCGGATTTAAGGAATTTCGACGATTGTAAAATAATCTTCAAACAAAAAAAATTGATTTAAAAAAAACTAATGAATTTTCAGCAGGAAGGTTTTAAATTTTTTAAATCTGCATTTTTCGAATGCTCTGAAATCCTTCAATTCATTCTGTAAATTCCTCCAATTTTTCTGCATTCTTTGCATTAATAATAAATAATAAATTTTTAGTTAAAAAACGCATTTTTAATAAAATAGTTAAATTTTAAACAAAAAATTGAATTTTCATTAAAAAAGTTAAATTGTCAACAACCAGTTTTATTTTCAACTAAAAAAGATAAATTTGCTGCTAAAAAAAAATTTTAAATAAAATATTTTTATTTTGAACAAAAAAAAAAGAATTTATAATAAAAATTTCAACTACAAAAGATCAATTTGTAGCTAATAAACGAATTTTCGATAAATGAATTTTTAATAAAGAAGTTGAACCGCCAAAAACTAGTTTAATTTTTAACTCAAAAAATAAATGTGTAGCTAAAAAAACGAATGTTCTAATAAGCTAGTTAAATTTTCAGCAACAAAAAACGAATTTTTAATTAAATATTTAAATTTTGAACCAAAGGATGCAATTTTAATAAAGAATTTAAAATGTTAAAAACTAGTTTAATTTTCAACTCAAAAAGATAGATTTGTAGCTGAAAAACGAATTTTTAATAAAGAAGTTAAATTACATATCAACAACTAGTTAAATTTTCAATACAAAATATGAATTCTCAACGAAAAAGGTATTAGTTGATTTTTTAAAGAAACAAAAATTTTAATTTTAAACTCTCCGAATTCCGCGAATGCTCTGAATTACTCCAATTTATTCTGCGAATTCCTTCAATTCTTCTCAAATATTTGCATTATTTTGAAGTTAGTTGGAATTTAGGGAATTCAAAAAATTCGGGAAATGCGCCGAATTCAGGGTATTCTCTGAATACAGAAAATCTCAAAGAATTCAAGGAATTCAGATAATTTCACGAACGCAGGGAATTTCAAAGAAGTTAGGACAACGCAAAAAAAAACATCGAAAACTGGCTTTACAAAAAATAAAAAAAATTTGAACAAAGTACATGAATTTTATACCAAAAAATTGATCTTTCAAAAAAATACATGAACTTTCAATGAAATTGTACACATTTTTTTGTAAAAAAATTAATTCTTAACAAAGCAGTCGAACTGCCAAGAAACTCGTTGAAGTTTAACAAAAAAACATGTATTAGCAACAAAAAAATCGTCGAATTATCAATTACTTCAATTCTCTATCTACAGTTCAAAGTAATTTGAGTAATTTAACAGTTTAGTAAATATTATTCTCTGATTTAGTATATTTATGATCATTTACAATTCTCTGAAATCCCTAAAATTCATTCTGTGAATTTCTGAATCCCTCTAAAGTCCTTAAGTTTCCTAAATTATGCAAATATTCTGAATTCTTTCGATTCTTCTGATTTTTTTGCATTATTGTGAAGTCCTTGAAATGTAGGACATTTTTTATTTCAATGAAAAATTCTCTAAATTAATAAAAATAATATCTCGAATTTAAAGTAATTGACTCATTTTTAGCAATTTAGCAGTTTAGTAATAAATAATCTCTGCTTTAGTATATTTAGAGAATTATCTGAATTCTCTAAATTCCTCCAATTCATTGAATTTTATGATTTTATTCTATGAATTCCTTCAATTCTTCGCATTATTTTGAAGTCCTTGAAATTCTCTAAATACAAGGACTTACACGAATTCAAGGAATTTCAAAGATTTTAAAATAATTTAGATACAAAAAACTGGATTAAAAAAATGAATTTTCAACGAAAAAAAGGTTTGAATTTCAAATACTCAGAATTCTTCTAATGCTCTAAAATCCTTTAATTCATTCTGTGCATTCCTGGTATTTTTCTGAATTTTTTGCATTATTTTGTTGTCTTTAAAATTTAGGAAATTCTCCAAATACAGATACAAAAAATAATTAATTTTTAACCTTTATACTTTAATTTTTAAATAAAAAGCTACATTTTTAGCTTAAAAATTAATTCTCAACAAATATTATTTGATTTGTTAAGAAAAAAATAATTTTATTTCAAATTCTCTGAAATTTTCGAATTATCGAAATTCTTCGAATATATTCTTAACAAAACAGGTCAACATCCAACAAACTAGTTGAATTTTCAACCAAAAAACATGAATTATGATTTAAAAAATCCTCGAAATATCAATGAACTAAATTCTCTAAATTACCTGAAATTTATTGTATGCATTTCTAAAATCCTCTAAAGTCCTTAAACTTACTAAATTATTTGAATACTATAAATTTCTTTAATTCTTTGAATTTTCTGCAATTCTTCTTAATTTTTCGCATTATTTTGAAGTTTTTGGAATTCAGGAAATTTTGTAATTCATTGATTAATCAAAATAATATCTCAAATTTAAAGTAATTTAGTAATTTTTATTAATATAGTCAGTAATAAAAATCTCTGCTTTAGTATATTTATAACTCTCTGAAATTCACTAAATTCTTTGAAATCCCTGAAATTAATTCTATGAATTTCTAAAATCCTCTCAAGTCCTTAAATTTTCTGAATTATTTGAATACTCTAAATTCCTCCAATTCTTTAAATTTTTTCTGAATTCATTCTGAGAATTCTTTCAATTCTTTTTAATATTTGAAGTTCATGAAATTCAGAAAAAAATTTTATATAATAAAAAAATCTCTACATTTATAAAAAGAATATCGCGAATTCAAAGTAATTGAATAATTTGTAGTAACTTAGTAGTTTGGAAATGGATACTTTCTGATTATTAAGAATTATTTTGAAGTTCTTAGAATTTAGAAAATTCTTCTAATACAGGGAATTACACGAATTCAAGGGTTTCAGATACTCAAAGCAATTCAAAGAAATTAAAACAATTTCACGAATGCAGAGAATTCTATCGACTTTAAAATAATTCCAAAAAAATAATTGATTTTCTGCCTTTATAATTTAATTTTCAACTAAAAAAGATGAATTAAAAAAGTCGAATTTTTAATTTAAAGATGTTAAATTTTGAATAAAAAAATGAATTTTTAATAACACAGTTGAATTGTGACCTATTTGACTTTTCAATAAAAAAAAATAATTATTTTTAAGATAAAAGGTAGTAGTTTATTTTTTAACGAAAAAAGATTTTGATTTTAAATTCTCTGAAATTTTCAAATGATCTAAAGTTCTCAAATTTATTGTGTGAATTCCTTCAATTCTTCTAATTTTTTTTGCATTATTTTGAAATCCTTGTAATTCATGAAATTCTCAAAATTCAGCGAATTCCAAAAATTCACCAAATTCAAGGAATTCTCTCAATTTAGAGAATTTAAAAGAATTCGGGGAATTTCAAGGAATTCAGATAATTCAGATGAATTCTTAACCAAAAAATTTAATTTTCAACCAAAAATTTCTGAACTATCAGTTTACTTAATTATCCTAATTCTTTTTATTTCTTCAGAATTATTTTCAATATTTTGAAGTCCTTGGAAAGCAGAAAATTTTGCAAATTCAAGGAATTCGTACAATTCCGGAAAATTTCCAAATTAGGAAATTAAGGAAATTCCATAAATTCGAGGAATTTAGATGTTTGAGGAAATTCTACGCACTTAAAAATAATGCAATGATTTTAGGGAATTTATACGATTAAATAGAGCACTGAGAATTTAGAGGAATTCAGAGGATTTCAAGGACGTTATAAGAATTCAAAAGAATCTGAAAGAGTTACAAAATATTCAAAGTAATTCAAAAGAATTGTCCAAATGTTTGGAATTTCCGAGAATTCAGTAAATTCTAAAAATTAAGAAAATTCCAAGAAATCAGAAAATTATAAACATTTCAGAGTTAAAAATATGCCAAGTAATTCAAAAGAACAAAAAAGCACACGTAGAATTTAAAGAACTCAAAGGAATTCAATATGAATTCAAAGTAATTTAGTATTTTAGAAGTTTCTTTAGAATTCTGTGAATTATCTTAAATTCATGATTTCTCTGAATTCCTTCAATTTTTTTAAATATCTGTGAATTCTTTGCAATCTTTGGAAAAATATTTGATTTTAAAAGCACTGCAAATACTTTTTATTCTAGTTCAATTCGAAAATTAGCATTGGGAAAAGGATTAGAGCTCTTTGGGTTTTTAAAACTTTTCTGATTGTGATTAATACTCTATGTATGTATATTTTGTAACTTTTGTTTATACATTTAATTGTTTTTGATATTGAATAAATTTAGGTGCTAAACCAATAAGAATTTTTTTCGATGAAAATCTAAAATAAGGTAAATAACGTAAGGAACGTCCCGTGGACAATTGACTAGATCGGAAATACAGATTGGCTCGCTGCATTTTATACAATATAATTTATATAATACACGAAGTAGAAATTAAATAGAAATCGAAAATCTGAAAACATTCGATTTTTCTGTCTTCGCAGCTTCTAGTTCAAAGTCCGCTAATCACCTCGACGATTTTCTTCTTTCTCTTATTTCGTTGAAAAAAGGTACCAACTATTGAACATTGGCAGGTTTCTATCGATATAACAATTTATACACAATATTTATATTCATATCAAACAGTTGTCTTACAAAATAGTACATGAAAAACAATCTTAACTTACAAGAGTTACGCTTGGTAAAACTACCAAATTGTTAGCACTGACGAGATTTAAGTGGGACGATTATTAAAGTTTTTTTTACAACTTTTCGAGTTTTTTGTTCATAAGATTCTCATTTTAGGGATTCTGAACCGGGAAGTCCTGGGCTCGAATCCCGGCGGAGTTGAGAGGCAGTTTTTTTTTCAGAGAAAATTTTGATTAAAATTTGGTTGTCTTACTGTTTAACGATATTCAAACGCAGAATATTTTCCCACTTAATCTTTTTAATCACAGCATGACGGAGCTTTGTTTCAGTTTAGAAAATATTAATCAGGGTTGTCTATCCGACGAATTAGTTTTAATTCCCAGTTTTCGCCCGGTCAATTGTTTATTCCATTCTTCTAAATCAGAAATAAAATTATTTTCTACTAAAAGAAAAACGATTTTTAAAGATTTCAAGAGATTTCTTAAATTTTGAAATATTTCTGGTTTGGGAAAGGGAATTTGGGTAAAGAATTCTATTTTTTAACTAGCTTTTTTCAAATCCTGAATCTGAATTAAAATTATTTTTCACAAAAAGCAATCAGATTATTAAGGATTTCAAGAGATTTCTAAAAATTTTAAATATTTCTGATTTGGAACAGAAACTTTTGACAAATAATTATCATTCGGAATTTGAAAAGCTTTTTTTCAATTCTTTCTTTTTCCAAATCAGAATTAAAATTCTTTTCCACAAAAAGCAATGCGATTTTTAAAGATTTCAAGAGACATCTTAACATTTTAAAATATTTAAAAGGTTTCTCATTTGGAACAGGGAATCTGAATTAAAATTATTTTTCACAAAAAGCAATCAGATTTTTAAAGATTTCAAGAGATTTCTAAAAATTTTAAATATTTCTGATTTGGAACAGGAAATTTAAAAAAATAATTATAATCCTGAATTTGAAAAGCGATTTTTTCAATTTTTTCTTTTCCCAAATCAGAATTAAAATTCTTTTCCAAAAAGCCATAAGATTTTTTAAGATTTCAAAAGATTTCTAAACATTTAAAAATATTTAAAAGATTTATGATTTGGAACAGGGAATTTTGAAAAATAATTCTAATTTTTAACCGGGATTTTTTTAAATTCTTCTTATCCTGAATCTGAATTAAAATTATTTTTCACAAAAAGCAATACGATTTTTAAAGATTTTTAAAAATTTGAAATATTTCTGATTTGAAACAGGAAATTTTGGAAAAGAATTTGAATAGGAATTTTTTTTAAATTTGTCTTTTCCAAATCAGAATTAAAATTCTTTTCCACAAAAAGCAATGCGATTTTTAAAGATTTCAAGAGACATCTTAACATTTTAAAATATTTAAAAGGTTTCTCATTTGGAACAGGGAATTTTGAAAAATAATTCTAATTTTTAACTGGGATTTTTTTAAATTCTCCTTATCCTGAATCTGAATTAAAATTATTATTCACAAAAAGCAATACAATTTTTAAAGATTTCTAAAAATTTGAGATATTTCTGATTTGAAACAGGAAATTTTGGAAAAGAATTATAATTCAGAATTTGAATAGGAATTTTTTTAAATTTATTTTTTCTAAATTATAATTAAAATTCTTTTCCACAAAAAGCAATGCGATTTTTAAAGATTTCAAGAGACTTCAAAACAGTTTAAAAGATTTATGATTTGGAACAAGGAATTTTGAAAAATAATTCTAATTTTTAACTGGAATTTTTTTTAAACCTGATTATTCAAAATATGAATTTAAAATATTTTCCCCCAAAATTAGTCAGATTTTCAAAGATATATAAAAAATTGAAATATTTCTTATTTGTGACAGGGAATTGTGGGAAATAATTATAATTTTAAACAGGGATTTTTTTAAACTCTCTAATTCTAAATATGAATTAAAATTATTTTCCAAAAAAAGCAAACCGATTTTAAAAGATTTTAAGAGATTTCTAAACTTTTGAAAAGATTTTTTATTGGGAGCAGGAATTTCGGAAAAGAATGATACTTTCTTTTTTTTTCTATTTCTTCCTTCTCAATCAGAATGAAAATTATTTTTCACAAAAAGCAAACAGATTTTTAAAGATTTCAAGAGATTTCTAAAAATTTAAAAAGATTTCTAATATGGAACAGGAAATTTTGGAGAAGAATTATAATTCTAAATTTTAAACAGGATTTTTTAAATTCCTACATTCTGAATCTGAATTAAAATTATTTTTCACAAAAAGTAAAAACATTGATAAAAACTTCAGTGATTTCTCATTTGGAGCTGGGAATTTTGGAAAACAATTATTTCCGTATTTGAAAATGGATTTTTATTCCTTATTCTAAATCAGAAATTAATAATAAAATAATAATAATAATTAATAAACAAATAAAATTAATATTTTTTAAAAAGATTTCTGATTTGAAAAAGTTAATTTTGAAAAATAATTATAATTCTGAGTCTAAACAGTGATTTTTTTTAAATCTCTTTATTCTAAATATGAATTAAAATCATTTTTCACAAAAAAATCAGATTTTTAAATATATCAAGAGACTTCTAAACATTTTATAAAATTTCAAAGATTTCTCATTTAGAACTGGGAATTTTTGAAAAAAATTATCCTTCCCTATTTGAAAATAGATTTTTTATTCATTTCTTCTAAATCAGGAGTAAAATTATTTTCTGTAAACAGCAATATGATTTTTAAAGCTTTCAGAGATTTTTAAAATTTTCAAAAGAACAAAAACATTTCTGTTTTGGAACAGCGAATTTTGGAAAAAAAATTCTGAATTTGAAGGGTGATTTTTTTGAAATTTCTCTTCTTATAAATCAGAACTAACATTCTTTTCCACAAAAAGTTGTACAATTTTTAAAGGTTTAAAAAGACTCCTAAACATTTAAAAAGATTTCTGATTTGAAGTTTCGAATTTTGTAAAATGATTATAATTTTGAATTAAATTTATAAAAAAATTTCTTTTAAATTAGAATAAAAAAACTTTGCGAAATTCCCGTGGCTTGTAAAAAATGTTCCAAAACCCTAATTCGAAATTCCCGATTAAAAATTTTTTATTTGTAATTTTTTAATAAAATTCCCTGTTCCATATAAAAATGACAATTCTTCACGGAAATTCCTAGTGCTAAACTGAAAATTGTACTTCTTTATTGAAATTCTATGAGACAATTTAGAATTTTCTCTTTTGAAAAATTCCCTATTCCAATTAAGAAATTAAATTTGTTTAAATTCATTCTTCCAGCTGAGAATTTCCTGTTTTTATCCGCTGAAAAATTCCCGGGTTTTCAGATTTCCCAGTCAGATAGACAGCCTGTGAATTGATAAAATAAAAATAATTTTTCGAAATGGAAAAATGTTTTCCGCCTCGTCATGGAAATAGCGATGTACGTAATAAATCAGTCGAATGTACATAATTGAAAATTTATAAGTACTTGTTAGTTCACAATTATCAGTGGTTTCCTTTGGCCTTCATCTTCGCCAAATTCCACTTTTCTTTCGATCTTGGAACCAGCTTGAAATCTTCAAATTCAATTTTAAATTTTATTTATTTTTGAGCTTTCGTATTTGTAAAAATAATTCCTTAAAATTTGTCTTATCAAAGAAAAATATTTAAAAAATCTTTCGAGCTGGTTCTGGCTCATATCACTGTATAAAATTATAATTTCTACAAAAAATTCTCTGTCTATTGCCTTGAAGATTTGAGAAATCAAGAGCAGAGACTGTCAGGTTTTGATTTATTTAAATAGAAGCCCCAATCGGCTTTTATTTTTTGAAGAAGAAAATCTCAGACATTCAGATCTTCCCAGTCTTCAACCTGTCGCGGCGAAATTTCTATCTGTATCTGATTAAAAGCCCCGAGCAATTCGTGCAACCTTTCCGTTAAAGGATTATTTTTTAAGTCGATGAATCCCAAGGATGGAGAGAGTTTCAACCTTTCCACGTCGACTTCTGAAAAGAAAAAAAGATCTGGGGTCAGTTTTTTAATAATTTTTTTATTTAATTTTTAATTTCTCAAATTTCGAGTCCAAAGACTAGATATTTAAAAATTTTCGATAGATTTGAAAGATTTTAGGCGGTTTTATAAGATTCCAAGAAATTTCGAGATTTTAATCATTTACAGGAATTTTAAAAGGGTATCATAGGATTTTCAAGATTTCAAGGGATTTTAGGATATTTAAAAGAATTTCGTAAAGAACTCTTCTACAAAATTTGAATATTTTTAAAGAAATTTTCAAAGATTTAAGAGATTTAAAAAATCTTCATATTATTTCAAAGAATAAAATCTATTTTCAAATATTTAAACTGATTTCAAAAATTTCAAGGGATTTTACAATTCTATAAGTCTATAAGAAATTTTTATAGATTTCAAGAGATTAACAAAAAGTTAAGATATTTTCAGGTAATTTAGACGATTCCAGAGATTTTATCATTTAACCAAATTTTTAGGGTTTTAATAAGATTTAAGGAATTAAAATTTCTTTTAAGAATAAAGTGCATTTCAAAAGATTCCGATGAAATTCAAAGAGTTTTAGTATATTTCAGATGATTTCAAATGATTTTGGACGGTATTTTAAAACCTTTGAAGGAATTTTAAAAAATTTTGAGAGAATTGAAAAAATTCGAAAGAATTTAAAATGATTTTCTAAAATTTCAGAAAATTAAAAAGATTTTAAGGAATTTCACAATTTCAAGGCTATTTAAGGCCATGTGATGAGTGGGTTACGTGAATAGATTCCTACCTTACCACCCCTTTTTTTAAAGAAAGAGGTATAAACAAACTAATTTTCAACAAAAAAAGAGTATTCAACAACATAGTTAAATTTTCAGCCAGAGATTAATCTTTAACCAAAAAATTAATATTTTCACAAACGGATCAATTTTTACAAACAAAAAATTAATTTTCTATAAAATACATGAATTTTTATCTTAAAAAAGATCAATTTTCAGCTACAAAAGATTAGTTTTCATCCAAAAAAGAAATTGTTACATTTTCAATTACAAAATAATTTGAAAACAAATTTTTTTTTAAACTATCTTAAATTTTTAATCAAAGAAATTGATATTCAACCAAAAAGATAAATTTTTAACCAAGAAGATTAATTTTTCAAAAAAAAAACGAATTTTCAACAAAATAGTTGAATCTGCAACTAAATTTTCATCAATATCATTAGTTTTTTAAATAAAGAGGTGAATTTTGAACCAAAAAAGTGAATTTTGTACAGAGTAGTTTATTTTCCAACCTAACAATATGAATTCTCAATGAAAAAAAGTTAATTTTGATTCAGAAAGATGAATTTTTAATCAAGAAGATTTATTTTCAACCAAAAAGACAAATTTTTAACAAAATACGCGAATTTTTAACGAAAAACGAACAATTTTCAACAAAAAATGCAATATTGGACTTTTCAAATAAAAAAAGAAGATTTTCAACACAAAAAAGAAATAGTTACATTTTAAATTACAAAAATTAATTTGAAAAGAAAAAAAAAATTTTAGCAACCTGCCTTTTAATTTTATACCATAAAATACGAATTTTCAAGAACATGCGTAATTTATCAACCAAATAATTAAATCTTCAACTTGAAGAAATATCCAATAGTTAAATTTTTTAAATTTAACGATAACAAAAATTTCTTCTAATGAATTTTTTAACAATATCGTTAAATTTTTTATCAAAGACGTGATACTTTAACCAAAAAAGCGCATTTTTACAAAGAAGTTCAATATTCAGTCAAGTGGTAGAATTTTCAAGAAAAAAAAAAGATAATTTGTTATAAAAAAGATGAATTTTCAATCAAGGAGATTAATGTTCAACCAAAAAAGACGATTTTTTAATCAAAATAATTGACTTTTCAACTAAAAAAGATCATTTTTCAACCGAAAATACAATAGTTCAATTTAAAAAAATATAAAGTATTCAACAACGCACTTAAATGTTTAACTAAAGAAATTAATCTTTCACGAAAAAGATTAATTTTCAGCTAAGACGATTCATTTTCTACCATAAAAGACAA
>NC_046665.1:110768989-110775895 GCF_010883055.1 Belonocnema kinseyi | reverse complement strand
TTGTCTTTTATGGTAGAAAATGAATCGTCTTAGCTGAAAATTAATCTTTTTCGTGAAAGATTAATTTCTTTAGTTAAACATTTAAGTGCGTTGTTGAATACTCTATATTTTTTTAAATTGAACTATTGTATTTTCGGTTGAAAAATGATCTTTTTTAGTTGAAAAGTCAATTATTTTGATTAAAAATTCGTCTTTTTTGGTTGAAAATTAATCTCCATGGTTAAAAATGCATCTTTTTGATTAAAAATTATCTTTTTTTTTTCTTGAAAATTCAACCACTGATTGGCGGGGCTTTGTTTGTTTTTTTCCAAATTAATTTTTGTAATTTAAAATGTAACTATTTCTTTTTTTGTGTTGAAAATCAATTTTTTTATTTGAAAAGTCCAATATTGCATTTTTCTTGAAAATTTGTCGTTTTTAGTTAAAAATTAAACTATTTGGTTGAAAATTGGTCTTTTTTGGTTGAAAATTAATCTTATTGATTGAAAATTTATTTTTTTGAATCAAAATTAACTTTTTTTCATTGAGAATTCATATTTTTTGATTGAAGAATAAACTACTCTGTACAAAATTCACTTTTTTGGTTCAAGATTCACCTCTTTATTTGAAAAAATAATGATATTGATGAAAATTTAGTTGAAGATTCAACTATTTTGTTGAAAATTCGTATACTTTATTGAAAATTTATCTTTTTTTTTTTAATTAATCTTCTTGGTTACAAATTAGCTTTTTGGTTGAATATCAATTTCTTCGATTAAAAATTTAAGAAAGTTTAAAAGAAAATTTGTTTTCAAATTATTTTGTAATTAAAAATGTAACTATTTCCTTTTTGGATTAAAACTGATCTTTTGTAGCTGAAAATAATTTTTTTTAAGATAAAAATTCATGTATTTTGTAGAAGATTAATTTCTGGCAGAAAATTTAACTATGTCGTTGAATACTCTTTTTTGTTTAAAATTAGTTTTTTTATGTAAAAATTAAACTATTGCATTTTTGATTGAAAACTGATTTTTTTTTTTGAAGATTCGCTTCTTTCTTAAAAAATTTAACGATATTGTTGAAAATTCATTTGAAACTAATTTTTTGAAATATAAAAGAATAAAAGACTCGATTTTTGGTTGATAATTAATCTTTTTTAGTTGAAGATTCAATTATTTTGTAGAAAATTCGTATTTAAAAAAAATTAATCTTCTTGGTAAAAAATGTATCTTTTTGGCTGAATATCAATTTCAGGGATAGAAAATTCAAATAGGTTGTTAAAATTTTTTAAAAATGAATTTTTGTAATTGACAATTTAATTTTAATAATTTTAATTTATTCCCTTTTCGGTTAAAAATTCATCTTTTTTAATTGAAAATTCGTATATTTTATCAAAAATTAATATTCTTGGCTAAAAACTCATTTGAAAATTTAAAACTTCAATTGAAAATTAATTGTTTTATTGGAAAATTCATGAGTTTTGTCGAAAATTAGTATTTTTTATAGAAAATTATGATAATTAATAATAATAATAATAATAATCTTCTTGGCTAAAAATTCAACTGATGAGTTAAAGAAAAAAGTCTTTGGTTGCAAATTTAATAATGTTATGGAAAACTAATTTGTTGTTGTTGCAAAGTACTTTTCTTATTTGAAAATTGAAAATTCAAAAATTAAGATTGCAAAATATCGATAATACAATTTATTTACCAATAATGGAATTATTGTTGGCAAGAAGTTGCTTAAGTTGCGGTATCCGACAAGTCACAGAAGGCAGGTTAATAAATGTGTTGTGAGAAATATCGAGCCTTTCCAAAGCTTGTAATTCGGAAAGTTCCTCTGGCAATTTGCTCATTTGATTGTGGCTTAAATTCAGTTCTGAAAAAAAACCGACGAAAAATTAGAAATATTTTGAAATTAGTTTCTCGCTAAAAGAATCCCTTTCTTTAAATTATTGCATAATCTTACCAGTAATCAGAGAAAATTTGACTGCAAACTTAGGTGGAATTTTGGTGATAACATTTCCGGATAGGTCACACCTCTTTAATTCGGTGTGTCTCATCAGATGATAAACAGCATCAGGTACTTGCATTAATTGGCATTCTGACAGATCTAAAATCAAATAAAAACAAACAGTTTTTTATATTTTTTTTTTACTTTTACAAGATATTATTCTAACTCGAATTAATTAATTATTAATTATAACTAATTAAAGGGTCTTGTCTCCCCTTTTCTAGTGCCCCCAAATTTTGTCGGGACTACACGCAGCCATAATTAATCAATTAATTATAAGTATATTATAATTAAAATTATTAAAATATATTATTCCAATTAGAATTATAGTTAATTATTTTTAATTATTATTAACATAAAAGTGGAAAAAGTGACTTGCTTGAGGACTTGCCCATTCGGGAAAAAATGTGCCTACGTTCTTGGATTTTATACTTTCTCCACAATGATTTCCGTATGAAACATTTCTTCCTTTAAATTCTGTTCATTAGACCACGGAAGAATTATTCAGTCTTTATTTACAAACCATAATGAACATATTATAGAATAAAGTTCTCGTGTCCGAAAAAAAAAATTTCCGGGTACACACTGAGTTTCCATACGTTTTTCCCCGGAATTACATACCATTGTTGTCATTAACATTCAAGACTATAATTTCTATTTATTTGACAAAAAACAAGACTCATTTATAATTAAAATAACAAATTTTATCATTATAGGAAAAAGATAGACTGAACTAAAGGAACAAAAAAGTTGAATTTAAACTAAAAGGATAAATTTCCAACGAAAGAGTAGTTCAACTTTTTTTAAAGTTTGAAAAATGTATATTACAGTAAAAAATAATTTTATTTCAAATCAAAAACTGTGGAATTAAAAAAACGAATTTTCTACAAAAGTGTTGAACTTTCACCCAAATAGATTAAATTTTTAAACAAAGAAGACAAATCTTCAAACTAACCAATAGTTTTTAACTAAATAGTGGAATTTTCAACAAAAAAGATGAATTTTTAGACAAGAAGATTATTTTTCTACCAAAAATATAGTTACAATTTCGACAAAAGTGATGAATCTTGAACCAAAAAATTAATTTTTTACCAAGAAGTTTAATTTTTATCCAAGCAATTCAATTCTCAAACAGAAAATATAAATTGTCAATAAAAATATAATTTTCTAAGAAAAAGATGAATTTTCAACAAAATAGTTGAATTTTTAAGTAAAAAATATTAATTTTCAACCAAGAATGCAATAGTTAAATTTTCAAATAAAAAAAATAAATTTTAAACAAAAAAAGAGTATTCAACGAAATAAATGAATTAAAAAAAAAGAATATTTACATTTTTGAGAAAGGAAATTAATCTTCAAACAAAAAAAAAAGGAATTTTTAGCGAAGTAGTTAAATCCTTAGCTCAACAAAAATGGAAATTTTTCAACAAACAAGATTAATTTTTTCAAAGAGAAAGACAATTTTCAATAAAAAAAAACTTTTAACGAAAAAGACGAATTTTCAATCAAATACGTGAATTTTTAACCAAAAAGACAAATTTTTAATAAAATACATGTATTTTCAACCAAAAAGTTATACTTTCTACCGAAAAAGATGACATTTCTATGAAAAGATATAAATTTTCAAAAAAAATACATGTATTTTTAACAGAAAAAAAACGAATTTGCAATCTAATTAAATTTTCAAATAGGCAACTCCATTAAAAAAAATAAATTCTCAATAAAAAAGATAAATTTCCATAAACAAGATGAAATTTCAGCCAAGATTCATTTTTCACTATAAAAACAAATTTCGAACAACATGGTTAAATTTTCAAACAAAGAGATGAATCTTGAACATAAAAAATTTATTTTTAACATAGTAGTTCAATTTTCAACCAAAACATATGAAATCGAAATAAAAAAATCAATTTTATTTTAAAAAATGCATTTTTTACCAAGAGGATTCATTTTCCAACAAAAAAGAAGAATTTTTAAATAAAAATGTATTAGTTAAGTTTTCCAATAAAAAAAGAGTAATCAGCAACGTAGTTAAATTAGTATTTATTAAAAATGTCAGAAAAAAATATTTATCAATTAATTTATTATTATTCAATAAAATATATTTATTGACGACATATTTAAATCTTTAGCCAAAAAAATTAATTTTCTAACAAAAAAGTTAAATTTTTAACAAAATACATGAATTTTCAACGAATTCTCAACTAAAAAGGAAATAGTTGAATTTTCCATTAAAAAACTTACTTATAAAAAAAATGTCAAGAGTATAGTTAAATTTTCAGAAAAATACATGAAGTTTCAACTAAAAAATACAATTTTCAACAAAAAGGGAATAGTTAAATTTTTAATTTAAAAAAAAATTTAACAATAGTTATTTTTTCAACTAAAGAGATTAATCTTCAACCAATAATATTTATTTTAAACCAAAAAGATTAATTTTCTACCAAAAATAAAAAAAGACAAGTTTTCAACTTGAAAATATGAATTTTCAACCAAAAATCGAATAATTAAAATTTAAATATTTTAATTTCTAACCAAAACGATGATTTTTCTTTCCAGAAGATTAATTTTCTACAAAAATATGTTCGGGCTCACTACGCTTCCAACTGCATTTGCGATTAAAATTCACGGCTATAGAATATTCTATTTAATTTACAAAAAACAGAATTGGTTTTACTCAAATAATAAAGATCAATCATTCTTCTTAAACAATTTTCTTGTTAAATTTGAAATTCCCGCTGGAATACTAAAACCCAGTTGTGCCAATCTGCGAAAATCAGCTGTTTTGTTATAAATATTTAAAACTTTATAATATTTCGATAATTTATATCTTCAATATTCTAATTCAATTGGATTTATTAACCATTTAAGTTTTAAGAAAAACTCCAGCAAAATTAAAATAGCTTTTTGAAAAATATAAAAAATAAAAGTAGGTCAAGAAAAAGTTCGTTCTTTTCATTGAAATTTCAAAGGAAATTTAAAAAGTAATATTAACTGCGTTTTTCTTCCCGAAAAATCGTTTATTTCCAAAGAAACGAAAATAATAATTTATAATCTAAATAAATTACCAAGATTATAGTTTTCTTGAGCTTCTTGGCAGCGCAAAATGACCCTCGTAACAGCACTCGCCATCTTTGTTCGCAACAGTTGGAAACACTGTCACATTTCACTTCTTCAGCAGCAAGGTTTTTTTTTATTTCTCTAATTTTCTGAGCTATTTTCGTTCAAAGTAAAAATAAACTCGTCTGTGCATTCTTCGGGTGCACCGGAAGATATATAATTCGAAAAAAAGGATGGCTGCAATTAATTATTCTAAATTTAGAACACAAGTTACTGTCAAATATTTGTGAACAATTTTCAGGTAGGGGAAACCCCCTACAGTGGATAATAAATCATACATCTAAGGTCCAACAATTTAATCAATCTGATTTTAACTCAGGAAGTGATTTTTGCTGATTTGTTTAAAAATTTCGAAACCGAGTATTTTTTTATTTAAATTTGGAGTTTGAGATTAGATTTTTGTTTATAAATTTCCTGAATTTTCTGGATTTTAAAGATTATAAAATAAAAATAGGTAACTTATGCTACAAGTTATCAAAGAATTGAATAAATTATTCACAATTATTGAATTTTCTTTTTCATTCAAAATAGTAATGTTGACAGTTTTGCTCTAATTGTAACAAAAGCATGAAATTTGTCGTCGTGATGTATTTTGGGATTAAAAACTTTTTGACCGGGTGCTAACACTTTGTTCTGCTCCTCAAAATTTTTTCGAATCGCGCATTTGTGGAAGAAACTGAAGATTTGTAGAAAAAGACCATCCCTCATCATAATAAAGAAATAAATATAATATCCTGAGGAGTTCAAAAAATACATCTATTAACAAAAAAAAACAACAATTAAAAATTTTCCAAGTAATTTGGAAAGAAATCCAAATTTTTTAATTTGAAAAAGATTTAATTTTCCCTTTAATTACGCTGTTCCAAATTTGAGTAATTATTTAAATTTAATAAGTTTTTTGATTTATATATAGTTTAGAATTACTTGACAAACTTTGATATTTTACAAACTAACTCGACTGAATGACTGAAAATCTAATTCTTTCAACAAAAAAAGAAAAATTCTGAAAAATTATTCATGCATCAAAATTTGGCGAGACACAGTCTTAGATATTGGCATAAAAAGTAAAATAACTCTAGAAATAATTATTTAATCAACATTTTCTAAAGAATAACACTGGGCCTTCATCTCATCAATATATCCTCAAATTTTTAGACGAATCGGTTGAATATTGTAGGTTACAAGTCACTAGAAGTGCTCAAAAATATAATTTTAGGCATAAAAAGTGAAATAATTCTAGAAGTAATTAGTGAATCAACATATCCTCAGAAACAGCACTGAACCTACATATAGTCAGTATATCCTCAAATTTGTAGAAGAATCGGATGAATATAATAGGCCACAGGTCGACCGATGTGATAAAAATCGAATTTTGGGCTTAAAAAATGAAATAACTCTATAAATAATTAATAAATCAAAATTTTCGGAAAAACAGAACCCGAACTGCATCTGATCAATATGTTCCTAAATTTATAGAAGAATTGGTTGACTATTGTAGGCTACAGGTCGACTGAGCTGCTAAGAAGTCGATTTTTGGGCATAAAAAGTGAAATAACTCTAGAATTAATAATTGAATCAAAATTTCATAAGAAATAGCACTAAACCTTCATATAGTGAGTATATCCTTAAATTTGTAGAAGAATCAGATGAATATAATAGGCTTCAGGTCGATTGAAATCATAAAAAATCGATTTTTGGGCGTAAAAAGTGAAATAACTCTAGAATCAATTGATTTATCAAAATTTCCTTAGAAATAACCGTTAATCTGCAACCACTTAGTATATCTATAAATTT
>NC_046665.1:110763737-110768889 GCF_010883055.1 Belonocnema kinseyi | reverse complement strand
TTTCATAAGAAATAGCACTAAACCTTCATATAGTGAGTATATCCTTAAATTTGTAGAAGAATCAGATGAATATAATAGGCTTCAGGTCGATTGAAATCATAACAAATCGAATTTTGGGCGTAAAAAGTGAAATAACTCTAGAATCAATTGATTTATCAAAATTTCCTTAGAAATAACCGTTAATCTGCAACCACTTAGTATATCTATAAATTTTCAGACAAATAGAATACATTTAATAGGCTGCAAGTCGACTAAATTGCTAAAAAAACGAATTTTGGGCGTAAAAAGTGAAATAACTCTATAAATAACTAATAAATCAAAATTTTCTGAAAAAAGGCACCCGAACTGCATCTGATCAATATGTTCCTAAATTTATGGAAGAATTGGTTGACTATTGTAGGCTACAGGTCGACTGAGCTGCTAAGAAGTCGAATTTTGGGCATAAAAAGTGAAATAACTCTAGAATTAATGATTGAATCAAAATTTCCTCAGAAATAGCACTAAACCTACAAATATTTAGTATATCCTTAAATTTTTAGAAGAATCGGATGAATATAATAGGCTTCAGGTCGATTGAAATCATAACAAATCGAATTTTGGACGTAAAAAGGGAAATAACTCTAGAATCGATTAATTTATCAAAATTTCTTTAGAAACAACAGTTAATATTCAACCAGTCAATATATCTTTAAATTTTCAGACAAATAGGATAAATTTAATAAGCTAAAAATCGACTGAAGTGCTAAAAAGTCGAATTTTGAGCGTAAAAAGTGACATAACTATAAAAATAATTAGTTAATGAAAATGATCTAAGAAATAGAACTAGGCCTTTTTATATTTAATATTTCCTTATATTTTTAGGCGAATCGGTTGAATATTATAGGGGACAGGTCCATTATTGTACACAAAAGTAGAAATTTAGGCACAAAAAGTCAAATAACCCTAAATATATATTTATTGAATCAAAATTTCATTAAAAAAAAACAGTACTGGACCTTCATCTAGTCAATATGTCCTTAAATTTTGGGTATGAATCTGTTGAATATTGTAGGCTATATGTTGACTGAGCTGATAAAAAATCAAATCTTGAATTTAAAAAGTGGAATAACTCTAGAAATAATTAATAAATCAAAATTTTAGAAATAGCGACACTGGAGCTTTATCTATTTAAGATATCCGAAAATTTTTAGACGAATCGGTTGGATATTGTATAGGCTACAGGTCGCATGAACTGCTAAAAAGTAAAATTTTGGCGCAATATGTGAAACAACTCTGGAAATAATTAATAAATCAAAATTAAAAAAAAAATAGCACCAGAGCTATATCTACTCAATATGAACAATTTTTTCACAAATTCGTTGAAAATTGTAGGCTACAGGTCGAATGAGTAGCTTAAACATCGAATTTTGGCAATAAGAAGTGAAATAACTCTATAAATAATTATTGAATCTGAATTTCTTAAGAAATGGCACTGGGCCGTCTTTTAGTCAATACGTCCTTAAATTTTTAGACGAATCGGTTGAAATCGAATGAAATAACTGTAGAAATAAAAAGTGAATAAAAATGTTCTGAAGAATAACACTGGACGTTCATCTAATCAATTTACCCTGCAATTTATGACCGCGAATCTTGATTCTAAAAAATCAAACTCTGAAGGTTTTCAGAAACAGAAAACTGTTTAATTTTGAAAAGATGATCTGCTAAAGTGAAAAAGTCATGTTGTTTATTTATATCGAAAAAGACAATGATATTTTTTATTTGTCTTATACGTTTTTCTGTACATATCAAATAAAAAATATCAGTTTTTTGTCCACTGGCAATACCTCACGGCAAAAATACAACTAGCACTGAGCGCTACTGCTACTGTTCTTCTGTTTTCAACTATTAAACAAAATATAAACATTTTATCGAAAAAGCGGCTCTGTGGGTTTCAAAATATGATTATGGGAACGATGTATGCAAAAAATTAGACAAAAATATTCTACCGCATGCCCTTAAAATTCAGAACCGATTACACACTCTGATGAAGGCCCTTAAGGAATTACAGGGCAGGAGAAGACAGTGCAGTGGCTAGTAAAGCGAATGGTACCGTAGAAGCTAGCATTGTTTTTGTCGCGAATACTGACTGGCTTTTCACGTTAGAATGTGCCAGTGGAAGCCGCATGCATGGCCTTAGGGACCTTCTGATCAAGTTACCTTTTAAGGATGTAACCTTCCATGTACCGCATGATACATACGAGCGACAACATTGCATTGCTCGGATCAGACCAATGTGCCTTCCGACCACCCGAGGAAAGACAATCAGAGCTTATTTTTCGAGAGAGAGAAAGGAATTAGCATTGCAGGACATAATCAGATCTAACTTATTACTTGTACTCGGAGAAAGTTCCCAGTTCTTATTTCCTTTGTCAAGACCAAATCTCAAAACTGTCGAGGATATAGGAAGAAAGGTTCGCTTAAGAAAATTACTTTCTCACTCAGTGGAAAACTGGGATTAACTTTTTTTTCGATCGAAATTATCAGATATCGAATAGGTTTTACCCTAATTTCAAAACTAACTAACAGGTAAAGTTGATTCGAGGTCTGATTGTTAATTCAATCCTAAATATGTGGGATGCCATAAATCCAGTCTCGAAACCATTTTCTCTCTCTCTCCCGTTTCTGTCTCTGGTTTGTCACGCCTGAGTGAAAATGGTACCCCCCCCCCCCAGCAGCTCCTCTCACCCATCCCCGCGGCGCGACGTCAATTCTCGGAAACACTAAATCCAGGTTCGAATGTACTTGAATTTTCAACCAAGAAGATTGATTTTCTAACCAGACAGATGAATTTTCAAAAAAAGAATTAAGCTTTATGAACAAAACAGTGGAATACTTTAAAAAGTACTTGATTTTTATGCCTAAAAATATTAACTTTCATGAACAAAGTGAATTTTTAGTCAAGAAAGATCAATTTTCAACCAAATATGTGAATTTCCAACTAAGAAAGTTCTGTTTTCAGCCAGAATGAAATATTAAAATTTTAATTAAAAAAAATTCATTTTCAACAAAAAAATTAAATTTTTAACCAGTTGAATTCAATCAAAATAGGCGAATTTTTAACCAAATAGCTGAATCCTCAACCAAAAAGACGAATTTTCAAGAAAAGAGTTAAATTTACGAACAAAAAAGTGAATTAATTTAAAAAATGTCGAATTTTATGCCTAGAAAGATGAATTTTCAGTCAAGAAAGATGAATTTTCAACCAACTAGTTGAAGTTTCATCGAAAAAAGATAATTATTCAAACAAATTGGAACAATCAAATTTTCAGATAAAAATTAATTTTCTGCCAAAAAAATAAAATATTGGACCAGTTGAATTTTTAATCAAAGGAATGAATTTTTAATTAAAATTATTAATCTTTGCCAATAAAAAAATGGATTTTTAACAAAGTAGTTCAGCTTTTAATCAAGTATTTACATTTTTAACTAAAAAATGTGCATTCTCAACGAAGAATGTAATAGCTGATAATTCAACTAAAAAAGATGTTTATTTAAATAAAAGCAGTTGAATTTAATTTAAAAGAAAATTTCAACAAAAAGTTAAATTTGCAAATGAGAAAGATGAATTATGATATAAAGTGATCAATCTCCAATTTAAAAAAATGAATTTCGTACAAAAGAATTGAACATTCAACTAAAAGGTTAATTTTTCAACCTAAAAGATTAATTTTTAATAAAATTGTTGAATTTTCTAAAAAGTAGAGAAAAATAAGAATTCTCCACGAAGAATGTAATAGTGCATAATTCAACCAAAAAATATTTTAATTTAAATGAAAAACAGTTGAATTCAATAAAAAAATACGAATTTTCAGCAAAAAGTTAAATTTGCAACGAAAGAAATGACTTTTCATATAAAATGTTGAGTTTCAAGTAGAAAAATTGATTTTGAACAAAAGAATTGAACATTCAATTAAATAAGATTGAATTTTAAATTAAAAAGATGAATTTTCAACCAAGAAGAATAATTTTCTTCCAGAAAAAGATCAAATTAAAGAAAAACATGAACTTTTAACTAAAAAAAATTTTCGACTGAAAATAGAATAATTAAATATTCAGCTTAAAAACCTGTCGACTGTGACCTCCTTACATTAGAAAAAAAAACCTTACGATTTAAAAAAAAACTTTGTAGTTTTGTATAGTGTTTGTTTTTTTTGTTTTAATTTTTAAATTAATTTTTTTTTAAATTATAAATACAATTTTATACGAAAAATAGGAAAGTCCAAGACGTCCTCAAAAGAAAGATTTATTTTTTCGTAATAAAAATGCGGAAAAAGCCTATTTTCAATTTATACTCGTATTATTAGAGATTTTAGATTGAATAGTTTCATATTCAAAAATTAAAAAAAAGTAGATAACCCTATTGTTAATATATTTTTGTAGAAAACATTGCACAGTAAAATGCAATTGGCAGTGTCGAATGTCTGCCTACACAATCGACTCTCGAAAAAAGCGGCTGAATTCAGGAGGTGATTTTCTGCAGTTTTCGTCTACCCTGGCCAAACTTTTAGGCAAATGCGAGTACTACGAATAAAGTCGGATGCAGCCACGGGTTATAATTGGTTGTAATTAAACTCATACAGTGATTCCAAGCCCAACATAGAACCATAGGACTTGAAAAATAGTACAATATATTTTTAACCGCAGTCCTGCCGGATTTAAATGGACCAGTTCAAAAAGACAATAATAATAGACACTAAAAAAAATTATAAAAAATAAAAGTATACTGACGACACTTTTTATTTTCTCATAATATTTTTCGTTTCAGGATGGTTTCAAATATAGTACACTTTAATACAATATATCAAAATCAAGTGTGTTAAAGACAGCAATAGCAATATCAAGAGCAATAGCAGGAGGCCCGTCCCGTCCTCTCACTAGCGGAAGACTTTCGCCCACCGTCGATTAGAAACTCTCGGTTTTCATTTGAAATAATGACGGGAAGATCGACTAGTCCATTTCTAAGCGCTCGCTTTTCTCGTGTGACGTAACATTTTGATATCATTTTATAACTAACAGAATTTATACTAATTTTATTCATTCAATTTATTGAATTCGATAGCAAGGGGCCGTCCATGAATTACTTTACTAATTTTGGGCTTCTTTACCCCCCCCC